>NC_090940.1:666601046-666901046 GCF_040938575.1 Ambystoma mexicanum | reverse complement strand
CTCTGACAAAAGAGATTGCTTGGCTGGGTAGAAGGATCATTAACATTCTGCCAACTCTGTGGCATAAGGGATTACTCGGGTGGGTAGAAGGATCAATCCCATTATGCCAACTCTCTTGTAAAAGGGATTGCTCTGGTGGGTAGAAGGATTGTTCACATTATGGCAACTCTCTGGCATAAGGGATTGCTCGGGTGGGTGGAAAGATCATTCACATTATGCCAACTCCCTGGCATAAGTGATTGCTTGGGTGGGTAGAAGGATCATTCACATTATGCCAACTCTCTGGGATAAGGGATTGCTCAGGTGGCTAGAAGGATCATTCACATCACGCCAACTCCCTGGCATATGGGATTGCTCGTGTGGGTAGAAGGATCAATCCCATTATGCCAACTCTCTCGCATAAGGGATTGCTCGGGTGGGTCGAGAGATCGTTCACATTATGCCAACTCTCTGGCATAAGGGATTGCTCGGGTGGGTGGAAGGATTGTTCAATTTATGCCAACTCTCTGCAATAAGAGATTGCTCTGGTGGGTAGAAGAATCATTAACATTATGCCAACTCTGTGGCATAAGGGATTGCTTGGGTGGTTAGAAGGATCATTCACATTATGCCACCTCTCTGGCATAAGGGATTTCTCAGGTGGGTGGAAGGATTGTTCACATTATGCCAACTCTCTGGCATAAGAGATTGCTCGGGTCGGTAGAAGGATCGTTAACATTATGCCAAATCTGTGTCATAGGGGATTGCTCGGGTGGGTAGAAGGATCAATCCCATTATGCCAACTCTCTCGTGTAAGGGATTGCTCGGTTGGGTAGAAGGATTGTTCACATTATGGCAACTCTCTGGCATAAGGGATTGCTCGGGTGGGTGGAAAGATCGTTAACATTATGCCAACTCTGTGGCATAAGGGATTGCTCGGGTGGGTAGAAGGATCAATCCCATTATGCCAACTCTCTGGCATAAGGGATTGCTCAGGTGGGTAGAAGGATCATTCACATCACGCAAACTCCCTGGCATATGGGATTGTTCGTGTGGGTAGAAGGATCAATACCATTATGCCAACTTTCTCGCATAAGGGATTGTTCGTGTGGGTAGAAGGATCAATCCCATTATGCCAACTCTCTCGCATAAGGGATTGCTCGGGTGGGTAGAAGGATTGTTCACATTATGGCAACTCTCTGGCATAAGGGATTGCTCGGGTGGGTGGAAGGATTGTTCAATTTATGTCAACTCTCTGCAATAAGAGATTGCTCTGGTGGGTAGAAGAATCATTAACATTATGCCAACTCTGTGGCATAAGGGATTGCTCGGGTGGTTAGAAGGATCGTTCACATTATGCCATCTCTCTGACAAAAGAGATTGCTTGGCTGGGTAGAAGGATCATTAACATTCTGCCAACTCTGTGGCATAAGGGATTACTCGGGTGGGTAGAAGGATCAATCCCATTATGCCAACTCTCTTGTAAAAGTGATTGCTCTGGTGGGTAGAAGGATTGTTCACATTATGGCAACTCTCTGGCATAAGGGATTGCTCGGGTGGGTGGAAAGATCATTCACATTATGCCAACTCCCTGGCATAAGGGATTGCTTGGGTGGGTAGAAGGATCATTCACATTATGCCAACTCTCTGGGATAAGGGATTGCTCAGGTGGCTAGAAGGATCATTCACATCACGCCAACTCCCTGGCATATGGGATTGCTCGTGTGGGTAGAAGGATCAATCCCATTATGCCAACTCTCTCGCAAAAGGGATTGCTCGGGTGGGTCGAGAGATCGTTCACATTATGCCAACTCTCTGGCATAAGGGATTGCTCGGGTGGGTGGAAGGATTGTTCAATTTATGCCAACTCTCTGCAATAAGAGATTGCTCTGGTGGGTAGAAGAATCATTAACATTATGCCAACTCTGTGGCATAAGGGATTGCTCGGGTGGTTAGAAGGATCATTCACATTATGCCACCTCTCTGGCATAAGGGATTTCTCAGGTGGGTGGAAGGATTGTTCACATTATGCCAACTCTCTGGCATAAGAGATTGCTCGGGTCGGTAAAAGGATCGTTAACATTATGCCAAATCTGGGTCATAGGGGATTGCTCGGGTGGGTAGAAGGATCAAATCCCATTATGCCAACTCTCTCGTGTAAGGGATTGCTCGGTTGGGTAGAAGGATTGTTCACATTATGGCAACTCTCTGGCATAAGGGATTGCTCGGGTGGGTGGAAAGATCGTTCACATTATGGCAACTCTCTGGCATAAGGGATTGCTCGGGGTGGGTCGAGAGATCGTTCACATTATGCCAACTCTCTGGCATAAGGGATTGCTCGGGTGGGTGGAAGGATTGTTCAATTTATGCCAACTCTCTGCAATAAGAGATTGCTCTGGTGGGTAGAAGAATCATTAACATTATGCCAACTTTGTGGCATAAGGGATTGCTCGGGTGGTTAGAAGGATCATTCACATTATGCCACCTCTCTGGCATAAGGGATTTCTCAGGTGGGTGGAAGGATTGTTCACATTATGCCAACTCTCTGGCATAAGAGATTGCTCGGGTCGGTAGAAGGATCGTTAACATTATGCCAAATCTGTGTCATAGGGGATTGCTCGGGTGGGTAGAAGGATCAATCCCATTATGCCAACTCTCTCGTGTAAGGGATTGCTCGGTTGGGTAGAAGGATTGTTCACATTATGGTAACTCTCTGGCATAAGGGATTGCTCGGGTGAGTGGAAAGATCGTTCACATTATGCCAACTCCCTGGCATAAGGGATTGCTTGGTGGGTAGAAGGATTGTTCACATTACGCCAACTCCATGGCATAACGGATTTTGCTCAATGGGGAGAAGAATCATTCACATTATGCCAACTACCTGGCATAAGGGATTGCTCTAGTGGGCAAAAGGATTGTTCACATTAGGCCAACTCCTTGGCATGCGGGGTTGCTTGGGTGGGTAAGAGGAGGATCGTTCCCATTATGGCAACTCTCTGGCATAAGGGATTGCTCGGGTGGGTAGACGGATCATTCTCGTTATGCCAACTCTCTGGCATAAGGGATTGCTCAGATTGGTAGAAGGTCCAATCCCATTATGCCAACTCTCTCGCATAAGGGATTGCTCGGGTGGGTAGAAGGATTGTTCACATTATGGCAATTCTCTGGCATAAGGGATTGCTCTTTTGGGTGGAAAGATTGTTCACATTATGCCAACTACTCTCTGGCATAAGGGATTGCTCAGGTGGTTGGAAGGATTGTTCACATTATGCCAACTCCCTGGCATACGGGATTGCTTGGGTGGGAAGAAGGATCATTCACATTACGCCAACTCTCTGGCATAAGGGATTGCTCAGGTGTGTAGAAGGATCATTCACATTACGCCATCTCCCTGGCATATGGGATTGCTAAAGTGGGTAGAAGGAATAATCCCATTATGCCAACTCTCTCGCATAAGGGATTGCTCGGGTGGGTAGAAGGATTGTTCACATTATGGCAACTCTCTGGCATAAGGGATTGCTCGGGTGGGTGGAAAGATCGTTCACATTATGCCAACTCCCTGGCATACAGGATTATTTGGGTGGGTAGAAGGATCAATCACATTACGCCAACTCTCTGGCATAAGGGTTTGCTCAGGTGGGTAGAAGGATCATTCACATTACGCCAACTCCCTGGTTTATGGGATTGCTTAGGTGGGTAGAAGGATCAATCGAATTATGCCAACTCTCTCGCATAAGGGATTGCTCAGGTGGGTAGAAGGATTGTTCACATTATGGCAACTCGCTGGCATAAGGGATTGCTCGGGTGGGTGGAAAGATCATTCACATTATGCCAACTCTCTGGCATAAGGGATTTCTCGGGTGGGTGGAAGGATTGTTCACATTATGTCAACTCTCTATCATAAGAGATTGCTCGGGTGGGTAGAAGGATTGTTAACATTATGCCAACTCTGTGTCATAAGGGATTGCTAGGGTGGTTAGAAGAATCTTTCACATTATGCCAACTCTCTGGCATAAGGGATTGCACGGGTGGGTAGAAGGATCAATCCCATTATGCCAACTCTCTTGTATAAGGGATTGCTCGATTGGGTAGAAGGATTGTTCACATTATGGCAACTCTCTGGAATAAGAGGTTGCTTGGGTGGGTGGAAAGATCGGTCACATTATGTCAACTCTCTGGCATAAGGGATTGCTCGGGTGGGTGGAAGGATTGTTCACATTATGCCAACTCTCTGGAATAAGAGATTGCTTGGGTGGGTGGAAGATCGGTCACATTATGGCAACTCTCTGGCAGAAGGGATCGCTCGGGTGGGTGGAAGGATTGTTCACATTATGCCAACTCTGTGGCATAAGGGATTGCTCGGTGGTTAGAAGGATTGTTCATATTATGGTAACTCTGTGGCATAAGGGATTGCTCGGGTGGGTGGAAAGATCATTCACATTATGCCAACTACTCTCTGGCATAAGGGATTGCTCAGGTGGTTGGAAGGATTGTTCACATTAATGCCAACTCCCTGGCATACGGGATTGCTTGGGTGGGAAGAAGGATCATTCACATTACGCCAACTCTCTGGCATAAGGGATTGCTCAGGTGTGTAGAAGGATCATTCACATTACGCCATCTCCCTGGCATATGGGATTGCTAAGGTGGGTAGAAGGATCAATCCCATTATGCCAACTCTCTCGCATAAGGGATTGCTCGGGTGGGTAGAAGGATTGTTCACATTATGGCAACTCTCTGGCATAAGGGATTGCTCGGGTGGGTGGAAAGATCGTTCACATTATGCCAACTCCCTGGCATACGGGATTATTTGGGTGGGTAGAAGGATCAATCACATTACGCCAACTCTCTGGCATAAGGGTTTGCTCAGGTGGGTAGAAGGATCATTCACATTACGCCAACTCCCTGGTTTATGGGATTGCTTAGGTGGGTAGAAGGATCAATCGAATTATGCCAACTCTCTCGCATAAGGGATTGCTCAGGTGGGTAGAAGGATTGTTCACATTATGGCAACTCGCTGGCATAAGGGATTGCTCGGGTGGGTGGAAAGATCATTCACATTATGCCAACTCTCTGGCATAAGGGATTTCTCGGGTGGGTGGAAGGATTGTTCACATTATGCCAACTCTCTATCATAAGAGATTGCTCGGGTGGGTAGAAGGATTGTTAACATTATGCCAACTCTGTGTCATAAGGGATTGCTAGGGTGGTTAGAAGAATCTTTCACATTATGCCAACTCTCTGGCATAAGGGTTTGCACGGGTGGGTAGAAGGATCAATCCCATTATGCCAACTCTCTTGTATAAGGGATTGCTCGGTTGGGTAGAAGGATTGTTCACATTATGGCAACTCTCTGGAATAAGAGGTTGCTTGGGTGGGTGGAAAGATCGGTCACATTATGTCAACTCTCTGGCATAAGGGATTGCTCGGGTGGGTGGAAGGATTGTTCACATTATGCCAACTCTCTGGAATAAGAGATTGCTTGGGTGGGTGGAAGATCGGTCACATTATGCCAACTCTCTGGCAGAAGGGATCGCTCGGGTGGGTGGAAGGATTGTTCACATTATGCCAACTCTGTGGCATAAGGGATTGCTCGGTTGTTAGAAGGATTGTTCATATTATGGCAACTCTGTGGCATAAGGGATTGCTCGGGTGGGTGGAAAGATCATTCACATTATGCCAACTCTCAAGCATAAGGGATTGCTCGAGTGGGTAGAAGGATCGTTAACATTATGCCAACTCTGTGGCATAAGGGATTGCTCGGGTGGGTAGAAGGATCAATCCCATTATGCCAACTCTCTGGCATAAGGGATTGTTCAGGTGGGTAGAAGGATCATTCACATCACGCAAACTCCCTGGCATATGGGATTGTTCGTGTGGGTAGAAGGATCAATACCATTATGCCAACTTTCTCGCATAAGGGATTGCTCGGGTGGGTAGAAGGATTGTTCACATTATGGCAACTCTCTGGCATAATGGATTGCTCGGGTGGGTGGAAAGATCGTGCACATTATGCCAACTCTCTGGCATAAGGGATTGCTCGGGTGGGTGGAAGGATTGTTCAATTTATGCCAACTCTCTGCAATAAGAGATTGCTCTGGTGGGTAGAAGAATCATTAACATTATGCGAACTCTGTGGCATAAGGTATTGCTCGGGTGGGTAGAAGGATCAATCCCATTATGCCAACTCTCTTGTAAAAGGGATTGCTCTGGTGGGTAGAAGGATTGTTCACATTAAGGCAACTCTCTGGCATAAGGGATTGCTCGGGTGGGTGGAAAGATCGTTCACATTATGCCAACTCCCTGGCATAAGGGATTACTTGGGTGGGTAGAAGGATCATTCACATTATGCCAACTCTCTCGCATAAGGGATTGCTCGGGGTGGGTCGAGAGATCGTTCACATTATGCCAACTCTCTGGCATAAGGGATTGCTCAGATTGGTAGAAGGTCCAATCCCATTATGCCAACTCTCTCGCATAAGGGATTGCTCGGGTGGGTAGTAGGATTGTTCACATTATGCCAACTACTCTCTGGCATAAGGGATTGCTCTGGTGGTTGGAAGGATTGTTCACATTATGCCAACTCTCTGGCATAAGGGATTGCTCGGGTGGGTGGAAAGATCGTTCACATTATGCCACTCCCTGGCATAAGGGATTGCTTGGGTGGGTAGAAGGATCATTCACATTATGCCAACTTTCTGGCATAAGGGATTGCTCAGGTGGGTAGAAGGATCATTCACATTATGCCAACTCTCTGGTATAAGGGATTGCTCAGGTGTGTGGAAGGATCATTCACATTACGCCATCTCCCTGGCATATGGGATTGCTTAGGTGGGTAGAAGGATCAATCCCATTATGCCAACTCTCTCGCATAAGGGATTGATCGGGTGGATAGAAGGATTGTTCACATTATGGCAACTCTCTGGCATAAGGGATTGCTCCGTGGGTGGAAAAACCATTCACATTATGCCAACTCTTTGGCATAAGGGATTTCTCGGGTGGGTGGAAGGATTGTTCACATTATGCCAACTCTTTGGCATAAGAGATTGCTTGGGTGGGTGGAAAGATCGTTCACATTATGCCACTCCCTGGCATAAGGGATTGCTTGGGTGGGTAGAAGGATCATTCACATTATGCCAACTTTCTGGCATAAGGGATTGCTCAGGTGGGTAGAAGGATCATTCACATCACACCAACTCCCTGGCATATGGGATTGCTCGTGTGGGTAGAAGGATCAATCCCATTATGCCAACTCTCTCGCATAAGGGATTGCTCGGATGGGTAGAAGGATTTTCACCTAATGCCAACTCTCTGGCATAAGGGATTGTTTGGGTGGGTAGAAGGATCAATCCCATTATGCCAACTCTCTCGTATAAGGGATTGCTCGCGTGGGTAGAAGGATTGTTCACATTATGGCAACTGTCTGGCATACGGGATTGCTTGGGTGAGTAGAAGGAAGATTGTTCACATTATGACAACTCTCTGGCATAAGGGAGTGCTCGGGTGTATTTATTTATTTTTATTTTTAACATTTATAAGACATAAATATAAGCCAGAGAGTTGCCATAAAGGATTGCTTGGGTGGGTAGAAGGATTGTTCACATTATGCCAACTCTTTGGCATAAGGGATTGCTCGGGTGGGTGGAAGGATTGTTCACATTATGCCAACTCTCTGGCATAAGAGATTGCTCGGGTGGGTGCAAAGATCGGTCACATTATGCCAACTCTCTGGCATAAGGGATTGCTCGGGTGGGTGGAAGGATTGTTCACATTATGCCAACTCTCTGGCATAAGGGATTGCTCGGGTGGGTGGAAAGATTGTTCACATTATGCCAACTCCCTGGCATACGGGATTGCTTGGGTGGGTAGAAGGATTGTTCACATTATGCCAACTCTTTGGCATAAGGGATTGCTCGGGTGGGTGGAAGGATTGTTCACATTATGCCAACTCTCTGGCATAAGAGATTGCTCGGGTGGGTGCAAAGATCGGTCACATTATGCCAACTCTCTGGCATAAGGGATTGCTCGGGTGGGTGGAAGGATTGTTCACATTATGCCAACTCTCTGGCATAAGGGATTTCTCGGGTGGGTGGAAAGATCGTTCACATTATGCCTACTCCCTGGCATACGGGTTTGCTTGGGTGGGTAGAAGGATCATTCAAATTACGCCAACTCTCTGGCATAAGGGATTGCTCAGGCGGGAAGAAGGATCATTCACATTACGCCAACTCCCTGGCATATGGGATTGCTTAGGTGGGTTGAAGGATCAATCCCATTATGCCAACTCTCTCGCATAAGGCATTGCTCGGGTGGGTAGAAGGATTGTTCACATTATGGCTACTCTCTGGCATAAGGGATTGCTCGGATGGGTGGAAAGATCATTCACATTATGCCAACTCTCTGGCAAAAGGGATTTCTCGGGTGGGTGGAAGGAATGTTCACATTATGCCAACTCTCTGGCATAAGAGATTGCTTGGGTGGGTAGAAGGATCGTTAACATTATGCCAACTCTGTGTCATAAGGGATTGCTAGGGTGGTTAGAAGGATCGTTCACATTATGCCAACTGTCTGGCATAAGGGATTGATCGGGTGGGTAGAAGGATCAATCCCATTTTGCCAACTCTCTCGTATAAGGGATTGCTCGGTTGGGTAGAAGGATTGTTCACATTATGGCAACTCTCCGGCATAAGGGATTGCTTGGGTGGGTGGAAACATCGTTGACATTATGCCAATTCCCTGGCATAAGAGATTGCTCGTGTGGGTAGAAGGACCATTCACATTATGCCAACTCTCTGGCATAAGGAATTACTCGTGTGGGTGAAAGGATTGTTCACATTATGCCAACTCTCTGGCATAAGAGATTGCTCGGGTGGGTAGAACGATCATTCACATTATGCCAACTCTCTGGCATAAGGGATTGCTCGGGTGGGTGGAAGGATTGTTCACATTATGCCAACTCTCTGGCAAAAGGGATTGCTCAGATTGGTAGAAGGTCCAATCCCATTATGCCAACTCTCTCGCATAAGGGATTGCTCGGTTTGGTGGAAAGATTGTTCACATTATGCCAACTACTCTCTGGCATAAGGGATTGCTCAGGTGGTTGGAAGGATTGTTCACATTATGCCAATTCTCTGGCATAAGGGATTGCTCGGGTGGGTGGAAGGATTGTTCACATTATGCCAACTCTCTGGCATAAGGGATTGCTCGGGTGGGTGGAAAGATTGTTCACATTATGCCAACTCCCTGGCATACGGGATTGCTTGGGTGGGTAGAAGGATTGTTCACATTATGCCAACTCTTTGGCATAAGGGATTGCTCGGGTGGGTGGAAGGATTGTTCACATTATGCCAACTCTCTGGCATAAGAGATTGCTCGGGTGGGTGCAAAGATCGGTCACATTATGCCAACTCTCTGGCATAAGGGATTGCTCGGGTGGGTGGAAGGATTGTTCACATTATGCCAACTCTCTGGCATAAGGGATTTCTCGGGTGGGTGGAAAGATCGTTCACATTATGCCTACTCCCTGGCATACGGGTTTGCTTGGGTGGGTAGAAGGATCATTCAAATTACGCCAACTCTCTCGCATAAGGCATTGCTCGGGTGGGTAGAAGGATTGTTCACATTATGGCTACTCTCTGGCATAAGGGATTGCTCGGATGGGTGGAAAGATCATTCACATTATGCCAACTCTCTGGCAAAAGGGATTTCTCGGGTGGGTGGAAGGAATGTTCACATTATGCCAACTCTCTGGCATAAGAGATTGCTTGGGTGGGTAGAAGGATCGTTAACATTATGCCAACTCTGTGTCATAAGGGATTGCTAGGGTGGTTAGAAGGATCATTCACATTATGCCAACTGTCTGGCATAAGGGATTGATCGGGTGGGTAGAAGGATCAATCCCATTTTGCCAACTCTCTCGTATAAGGGATTGCTCGGTTGGGTAGAAGGATTGTTCACATTATGGCAACTCTCCGGCATAAGGGATTGCTTGGGTGGGTGGAAACATCGTTGACATTATGCCAATTCCCTGGCATAAGAGATTGCTCGTGTGGGTAGAAGGACCATTCACATTATGCCAACTCTCTGGCATAAGGAATTACTCGTGTGGGTGAAAGGATTGTTCACATTATGCCAACTCTCTGGCATAAGAGATTGCTCGGGTGGGTAGAACGATCATTCACATTATGCCAACTCTCTGGCATAAGGGATTGCTCGGGTGGGTGGAAGGATTGTTCACATTATGCCAACTCTCTGGCAAAAGGGATTGCTCAGATTGGTAGAAGGTCCAATCCCATTATGCCAACTCTCTCGCATAAGGGATTGCTCGGTTTGGTGGAAAGATTGTTCACATTATGCCAACTACTCTCTGGCATAAGGGATTGCTCAGGTGGTTGGAAGGATTGTTCACATTATGCCAATTCTCTGGCATAAGGGATTGCTCGGGTGGGTGGAAAGATCGTTCACATTATGCCAACTCCCTGGCATACGGGATTATTTGGGTGGCTAGAAGGATCATTCACATTACGCCAACTCTCTGGCATAAGAGTTTGCTCAGGTGGGTAGAAGGATCATTCACATTACACCAACTCCCTGGCATATGGGATTGCTTAGGTGGGTAGAAGGATCAATCGAATCATGCCAACTCTCTCGCATAAGGGACTGCTCGGGTGGGTAGAAGGATTGTTCACATTATGGCAACTCTCTGGCATAAGGGATTGCTACGGTGGGTGGAAAGATCATTCACATTATGCCAACTCTCTGGCATAAGGGATTTCTCGGGTGGGTGGAAGGATTGTTCACATTATGCCAACTCTCTGGAATAAGAGATTGCTCCGGTGGGTAGAAGGATCATTAACATTATGCCAACTCTGTGTCATAAGGGATTGCTAGCGTGGTTAGAAGGATCGTTCACATTATGCCAACTCTCTGGCATAAGTGATTGCTCGGGTGGGTGGAAGGATTGTTCAATTCATGCCAACTCTCTGCAATAAGAGATTGCTCTGGTGGGTAGAAGAATCATTAACATTATGCCAACTCTGTGGCATAAGGGATTGCTCGGGTGGTTAGAAGGATCATTCACATTATGCCACCTCTCTGGCATAAGGGATTTCTCAGGTGGGTGGAAGGATTGTTCACATTATGCCAACTCTCTGGCATAAGAGATTGCTCGGGTCGGTAGAAGGATCGTTAACATTATGCCAAATCTGTGTCATAGGGGATTGCTCGGGTGGGTAGAAGGATCAATCCCATTATGCCAACTCTCTCGTGTAAGGGATTTCTCGGTTGGGTAGAAGGATTGTTCACATTATGGCAATTCTCTTGCATAAGGGATTGCTCGGGTGGGTGGAAAGATCGTTCACATTATGCCAACTCCCTGGCATAAGGGATTGCTTGGGCGGGTAGAAGGATTGTTCACATTACGCCAACTCCATGGCATAACGGATTGCTCAGGTGGGTAGAAGAATCATTCACATTATGCCAACTACCTGGCATAAGGGATTGCTCTAGTGGGCAAAAGGATTGTTCACATTAGGCCAACTCCTTGGCATACGGGGTTGCTTGGGTGGGTAAGAGGAGGATCGTTCCCATTATGGCAACTCTCTGGCATAAGGGATTGCTCGGGTGGGTAGACGGATCATTCTCGTTATGCCAACTCTCTGGCATAAGGGATTGCTCAGATTGGTAGAAGGTCCAATCCCATTATGCCAACTCTCTCGCATAAGGGATTGCTCGGGTGGGTAGAAGGATTGTTCACATTATGGCAATTCTCTGGCATAAGGGATTGCTCTTTTGGGTGGAAAGATTGTTCACATTATGCCAACTACTCTCTGGCATAAGGGATTGCTCAGGTGGTTGGAAGGATTGTTCACATTATGCCAACTCTCTGGCATAAGGGATTGCTCGGGTGGGTGGAAAGATCGTTCACATTATGCCAACTCCCTGGCATACAGGATTATTTGGGTGGGTAGAAGGATCAATCACATTACGCCAACTCTCTGGCATAAGGGTTTGCTCAGGTGGGTAGAAGGATCATTCACATTACGCCAACTCCCTGGTTTATGGGATTGCTTAGGTGGGTAGAAGGATCAATCAAATTATGCCAACTCTCTCGCATAAGGGATTGCTCAGGTGGGTAGAAGGATTGTTCACATTATGGCAACTCGCTGGCATAAGGGATTGCTCGGGTGGGTGGAAAGATCATTCACATTATGCCAACTCTCTGGCATAAGGGATTTCTCGGGTGGGTGGAAGGATTGTTCACATTATGCCAACTCTCTGGCATAAGAGATTGCTTGGGTGGGTAGAAGGATCGTTAACATTATGCCAACTCTGTGTCATAAGGGATTGCTAGGGTGGTTAGAAGAATCTTTCACATTATGCCAACTCTCTGGCATAAGGGATTGCACGGGTGGGTAGAAGGATCAATCCCATTATGCCAACTCTCTTGTATAAGGGATTGCTCGTTTGGGTAGAAGGATTGTTCACATTATGGCAACTCTCTGGAATAAGAGGTTGCTTGGGTGGGTGGAAAGATCGGTCACATTATGTCAACTCTCTGGCATAAGGGATTGCTCGGGTGGGTGGAAGGATTGTTCACATTATGCCAACTCTCTGGAATAAGAGATTGCTTGGGTGGGTGGAAAGATCGGTCACATTATGCCAACTCTCTGGCAGAAGGGATCGCTCGGGTGGGTGGAAGGATTGTTCACATTATGCCAACTCTGTGGCATAAGGGATTGCTCAGTGGTTAGAAGAATTGTTCACATTATGGCAACTCTGTGGCATAAGGGATTGCTCGGGTGGGTGGAAAGATCATTCACATTATGCCAACTCTCAAGCATAAGGGATTGCTCGAGTTGGTAGAAGGATCGTTAACATTATGCCAACTCTGTGGCATAAGGGATTGCTCGGGTGGGTAGAAGGATCAATCCCATTATGCCAACTCTCTGGCATAAGGGATTGCTCAGGTGGGTAGAAGGATCATTCACATCACGCAAACTCCCTGGCATATGGGATTGTTCGTGTGGGTAGAAGGATCAATACCATTATGCCAACTCTCTTGTATAAGGGATTGCTCGTTTGGGTAGAAGGATTGTTCACATTATGGCAACTCTCTGGAATAAGAGGTTGCTTGGGTGGGTGGAAAGATCGGTCACATTATGCCAACTTTCTCGCATAAGGGATTGCTCGGGTGGGTAGAAGGATTGTTCACATTATGGCAACTCTCTGGCATAAGGGATTGCTCGGGTGGGTGGAAAGATCGTGCACATTATGCCAACTCTCTGGCATAAGGGATTGCTCGGGTGGGTGGAAGGATTGTTCAATTTATGCCAACTCTCTGCAATAAGAGATTGCTCTGGTGGGTAGAAGAATCATTAACATTATGCGAACTCTGTGGCATAAGGGATTGCTCGGGTGGTTAGAAGGATCGTTCACATTATGCCATCTCTCTGACAAAAGAGATTGCTTGGCTGGGTAGAAGGATCATTAACATTCTGCCAACTCTGTGGCATAAGGGATTACTCGGGTGGGTAGAAGGATCAATCCCATTATGCCAACTCTCTTGTAAAAGGGATTGCTCTGGTGGATAGAAGGATTGTTCACATTATGGCAACTCTCTGGCATAAGGGATTGCTCGGGTGGGTGGAAAGATCGTTCACATTATGCCAACTCCCTGGCATAAGGGATTACTTGGGTGGGTAGAAGGATCATTCACATTATGCCAACTCTCTCGCATAAGGGATTGCTCGGGGTGGGTCGAGAGATCGTTCACATTATGCCAACTCTCTGGCATAAGGGATTGCTCGGGTGGGTGGAAGGATTGTTCAATTTATGCCAACTCTCTGCAATAAGAGATTGCTCTGGTGGGTAGAAGAATCATTAACATTATGCCAACTGTGTGGCATAAGGAATTGCTCGGGTGGTTAGAAGGATCATTCACATTATGCCACCTCTCTGGCATAAGGGATTGCTCGGGTGGGTGGAAGGATCGTTCACATTATGGCAACTCTCTGGCATAAGGGATTGCTCGGGTGGGTAGACGGATCATTCTCGTTATGCCAACTCTCTGGCATAAGGGATTCTCAGATTGGTAGAAAGTCCAATCCCATTATGCCAACTCTCTCGCATAAGGGATTGCTCGGGTGGGTAGTAGGATTGTTCACATTATGGCAACTCTCTGGCATAAGGGATTGCTCTGTTGGGTGGAAAGATTGTTCACATTATGCCAACTACTCTCTGGCATAAGGGATTGCTCAGGTGGTTGGAAGGATTGTTCACATTATGCCAACTCTCTGGCATAAGGGATTGCTCGGGTGGGTGGAAAGATCGTTCACATTATGCCAACTCCCTGGCATACGGGATTGCTTGGGTGGGAAGAAGGATCATTCACATTATGCCAACTCTCTGGCATAAGGGATTGCTCAGGTGTGTAGAAGGATCATTCACATTACGCCATCTCCCTGGCATATGGGATTGCTTAGGTGGGTAGAAGGATCAATCCCATTATGCCAACTCTCTCGCATAAGGGATTGCTCGGGTGGGTAGAAGGATTGTTCACATTATGGCAACTCTCTGGCATAAGGTATTGCTCCGTGGGTGGAAAAACCATTCACATTATGCCAACTCTCTGGCATAAGGGATTTCTCGGGTGGGTGGAAGGATTGTTCACATTATGCCAACTCTCTGGCATAAGAGATTGCTTGGGTGGGTAGAAAGATCGTTCACATTATGCCACTCCCTGGCATAAGGGATTGCTTGGGTGGGTAGAAGGATCATTCACATTATGCCAACTTTCTGGCATAAGGGATTGCTCAGGTGGGTAGAAGGATCATTCACATCACACCAACTCCCTGGCATATGGGATTGCTCGTGTGGGTAGAAGGATCAATCCCATTATGCCAACTCTCTCGCATAAGGGATTGCTCGGATGGGTAGAAGGATTTTCACCTAATGCCAAATCTCTGGCATAAGGGATTGTTTGGGTGGGTAGAAGGATCAATCCTATTATGCCAACTCTCTCGTATAAGGGATTGCTCGCGTGGGTAGAAGGATTGTTCACATTATGGCAACTGTCTGGCATACGGGATTGCTTGGGTGAGTAGAAGGAAGATTGTTCACATTATGACAACTCTCTGGCATAAGGGAGTGCTCGGGTGTATTTATTTATTTTTATTTTTAACATTTATAAGACATAAATATAAGCCAGAGAGTTGCCATAAAGGATTGCTCGGGTGGGTAGAAGGATTGTTCACATTATGCCAACTCTTTGGCATAAGGGATTGCTCGGGTGGGTGGAAGGATTGTTCACATTATGCCAACTCTCTGGCATAAGAGATTGCTCGGGTGGGTGCAAAGATCGGTCACATTATGCCAACTCTCTGGCATAAGGGATTGCTCGGGTGGGTGGAAGGATTGTTCACATTATGCCAACTCTCTGGCATAAGGGATTGCTCGGGTGGGTGGAAAGATCGTTCACATTATGCCAACTCCCTGGCATACGCGATTGCTTGGGTGGGTAGAAGGATTGTTCACATTATGCCAACTCTTTGGCATAAGGGATTGCTCGGGTGGGTGGAAGGATTGTTCACATTATGCCAACTCTCTGGCATAAGAGATTGCTTGGGTGGGTGCAAAGATCGGTCACATTATGCCAACTCTCTGGCATAAGGGATTGCTCGGGTGGGTGGAAGGATTGTTCACATTATGCCAACTCTCTGGCATAAGGGGTTGCTCGGGTGGGTGGAAAGATCGTTCACATTATGCCAACTCCCTGGCATACGGGTTTGCTTGGGTGTGTAGAAGGATCATTCAAATTACGCCAACTCTCTGGCATAAGGGATTGCTCAGGCGGGTAGAAGGATCATTCACATTACGCCAACTCCCTGGCATATGGGATTGCTTAGGTGGGTTGAAGGATCAATCCCATTATGCCAACTCTCTCGCATAAGGCATTGCTCGGGTGGGTAGAAGGATTGTTCACATTATGGCTACTCTCTGGCATAAGGGATTGCTCGGATGGGTGGAAAGATCATTCACATTATGCCAACTCTCTGGCAAAAGGGATTTCTCGGGTGGGTGGAAGGAATGTTCACATTATGCCAACTCTCTGGCATAAGAGATTGCTTGGGTGGGTAGAAGGATCGTTAACATTATGCCAACTCTGTGTCATAAGGGATTGCTAGGGTGGTTAGAAGGATCGTTCACATTATGCCAACTGTCTGGCATAAGGGATTGCTCGGGTGGGTAGAAGGATCAATCCCATTTTGCCAACTCTCTCGTATAAGGGATTGCTCGGTTGGGTAGAAGGATTGTTCACATTATGGCAACTCTCCGGCATAAGGGATTGCTCGGGTGGGTGGAAAGATCGTTGACATTATGCCAATTCCCTGGCATAAGAGATTGCTCGTGTGGGTAGAAGGACCATTCACATTATGCCAACTCTCTGGCATAAGGAATTACTCGTGTGGGTGAAAGGATTGTTCACATTATGCCAACTCTCTGGCATAAGAGATTGCTCGGGTGGATAGAACGATTATTCAGATTATGCCAACTCTCTGGCATAAGGGATTGCCCGGGTGGGTGGAAGGATTGTTCACATTATGCCAATTCTCTGGCAAAAGGGATTGCTCAGATTGGTAGAAGGTCCAATCCCATTATGCCAACTCTCTCACATAAGGGATTGCTCGGTTTGGTGGAAAGATTGTTCACATTATGCCAACTACTCTCTGGCATAAGGGATTGCTCAGGTGGTTGGAAGGATTGTTCACATTATGCCAACTCTCTGGCATAAGGGATTGCTCGGGTGGGTGGAAAGATCATTCACATTATGCCAACTCCCTGGCATACGGGATTATTTGCGTGGGTAGAAGGATCATTCACATTACGCCAACTCTCTGGCATAAGAGTTTGCTCAGGTGGGTAGAAGGATCATTCACATTACGCCAACTCCCTGGCAGATGGGATTGCTTAGGTGGGTAGAAGGATCAATCGAATTATGCCAACTCTCTCGCATAAGGGATTGCTCGGGTGGGTAGAAGGATTGTTCACATTATGGCAACTCTCTGGCATAAGGGATTGCTACGGTGGGTGGAAAGATCATTCACATTATGCCAACTCTCTGGCATAAGGGATTTCTCGAGTGGGTGGAAGGATTGTTCACATTATGCCAACTCTCTGGAATAAGAGATTGCTCCGGTGGGTAGAAGGATCATTAACATTATGCCAACTCTGTGTCATAAGGGATTGCTAGGGTGGTTAGAAGGATCGTTCACATTATGCCAACTCTCTGGCATAAGTGATTGCTCGGGTGGGTGGAAGGATTGTTCACATTATGCCAACTCTGTGGCATAAGGGATTGCTCAGTGGTTATAAGGATTGTTCACATTATGGCAACTCTGTGGCATAAGGGATTGCTCGGGTGGGTGGAAAGATCATTAACATTATGCCTACTCTCAAGCATAAGGGATTGCTCGGGTGGGTGGAAGGATTGTTCACATTATGCCAACTCTCTGGCATAAGAGATTGCTCGAGTGGGTAGAAGGATCGTTAACATTATGCCAACTCTGTGGCATAAGGGATTGCTCAGGTGGGTAGAAGGATCAATCCCATAATGCCAACTCTCTGGCATAAGGGTTTGTTCAGGTGGGTAGAAGGATCATTCACATCACGCCAACTCCCTGGCATATGGGATTGCTCGTGTGTGTAGAAGGATCAATCCCATTATGCCAACTCTCTCGCATAAGGGATTGCTCGGGTGGGTGGAAAGATTGTGCACATTATGCCAACTCTCTGGCATAAGGGTTTGCTCGGGTGGGTAGAAGGATTTTTCAATTCATCCCAACTCTCTGCAATAAGAGATTGCTCTGGTGGGTAGAAGAATCATTAACATTATGCCAACTATGTGGCATAAGGGATTGCTTGGGCGGTTAGAAGGATCGTTCACATTATGACACCTCTCTGGCAAAAGAGATCGCTCGGCTGGGTAGAAGGATCATTAACATTCTGCCAACTCTGTGGCATAAGGGATTACTCGGGTGGGTAGAAGGATCAATCCCATTATGCCAACTCTCTTGTATAAGGGATTGCTCTGGTGGGTAGAAGGATTGTTCACATTATGCCAACTCCCTGGCATAAGGGATTGCTTGGGTGGGTAGAAGGATCATTCACATTACGCCAAGTCTCTGGGATAAGGGATTGCTCAGGTGGGTAGAAGGATCATTCACATCACGCCAACTCCCTGGCATATGGGATTGCTCATGTGGGTAGAAGGATCAATCCCATTATGCCAACTCTCTCGCATAAGGGATTGCTCGGGTGGGTAGAAGGATTGTTCACATTATGGCAACTCTCTGGCATAAGGGATTGCTCGGGGTGGGTCAAGAGATTGTTCACATTATGCCAACTCTCTGGCATAAGGGATTGCTCGGGTGGGTGGAAGGATTGTTCAATTTATGCCAACTCTTTGCAATAAGAGATTGCTCTGGTGAGTAGAAGAATCATTAACATTATGGCAACTCTGTGGCATAAGGGATAGCTCGGGTGGTTAGAAGGATCATTCACATTATGCCACCTCTCTGGCATAAGGGATTGCTCGGGTGGGTGGAAGGATTGTTCACATTATGCCAACTCTCTGGCATAAGAGATTGCTCGGGTCGGTAGAAGGATTGTTAACATTATGCCATATCTGTGTCATAGGGGATTGCTAGGGTGGTTAGAAGGATCGTTCACAATATGCCAACTCTCTGGCATAAGGGATTGCTCGGGTGGGTAGAAGGATCAATCCCATTATGCCAACACTCTCGTGTAAGGGATTGCTCGGTTGGGTAGAAGGATTGTTCACATTATGGCAACTCTCTGGCATAAGGGATTGCTCGGGTGGGTGGAAAGATCGTTCACATTATGCCAACTCCCTGGCATAAGGGATTGCTTGGGTGGGTAGAATGATAATTCACATTACTCCAACTCTCTGGGATAAGGGATTGCTCAGGTAGGTAGAAGGATCATTCACATCACGCCAACTCCCTGGCATATGGGATTGCTCGTGTGGGTGGAAGGATCAATCCCATTATGCCAACTCTCTCGCATAAGGGATTGCTCGGGTGGGTAGAAGGATTGTTCACATTATGGCAACTCTCTGGCATAAGGGATTGCTCGGGTGGGTGGAAAGATCGTTCACATTATGCCAACTCTCTGGCATAAGGGATTGCTCGGGTGGGTGGAAGGATTGTTCAATTTATGCCAACTCTCTGCAATAAGAGATGTCGCTGGTGGGTAGAAGAATCATTAACATTATGCCAACTCTGTGGCATAAGGGATTGCTCGGTGGTTAGAAGGGTTGTTCACATTATGCCACCTCTCTGGCATACAGGATTGCTCAGGTGGGTGGAAGGATTGTTCACATTATGCCAACTCTCTGGCATAAGAGATTGCTAGGGTCGGTAGAAGGATCGTTAACATTATGCCAAATCTGTGTCATAGGGGATTGCTAGGGTGGTTAGAAGGATTGTTCACATTATGCCAACTCACTGGCATAAGGGATTGCTCGGGTGGGTAGAAGGATCAATCGCATTATGCCAACCCTCTCGTATAAGGGATTGCTCGATTGGGTAGAAGGATTGTTCACATTATGGCAACTCTCTGGCATAAGGGATTGCTCGGGTGGGTGGAAAGATCGTTCACATTATGCCAACTCCCTGGCATAAGGGATTGCTTGGGTGGGTAGAAGGATCGTTCACATTACGCCAACTCTCTGGCATAACGGATTGCTCAGGTGGGTAGAAGGATCATTCACATTATGGAAACTCCCTGGCATAAGGGATTGCTCTAGTGGGCAAAAGGATTGTTCACATTATGCCAACTCCTTGGCATACGGGGTTGCTTGGGTGGGTAGGAGGAGGATCGTTCACATTATGGCAACTCTCTGGCATAAGGGATTGCTCGAGTGGGTAGACGGATCGTTCACATTATGCCAACTCTCTGGCATAAGAGATTGCTCAGATTGGTAGAAGGTCCAATCCCATTATGCCAACTCTCTCGCATAAGGGATTGCTCAGGTTGGTAGAAGGATTATTAACATTATGGCAACTCTCTGGCATAAGGGATTGCTCGGTTGGGTGGAAAGATTGTTCATATTATGACAACTACTCGCTGGCATAAGGGATTGCTCAGGTGGTTGGAAGGATTGTTCACTTTATGCCAACTCTCTGACATAAGGGATTGCTCGGGTGGGTGGAAAGATCGTTCACATTATGCCAACTCCCTGGCATACGGGATTGCTTGGGTGGGTAGAAGGATCATTCACATTACGCCAACTCTCTGGCATAAGGGATTGCTCAGGCGGGTAGAAGGATCATTCACATTTCGCCAACTCCCTGGCATATGGGATTGCTTAGGTGGGTAGAAGGATCAATCCCATTATGCCAACTCTCTTGCATAAGGGATTGCACGGGTGGGTAGAAGGATTGTTCACATTATGGCTACTCTCTGGCATAAGGGATTGCTCGGATCGGTGGAAAGATCGTTAACATTATGGCAACTCTCTGGCATAAGGGATTGCTTGGGTGGGCGGAAGGATCGTTCCCATTATGCAAACTCTCTGGCATAAGGGATTGCTTGGGTGGTTAGAAGGATCGTTCACATTAAGCCAACTCTCTGCATAAGGGATTGCTCGGCTGGGTTCACATTATGCCCACTTCCTGGCATAAAAGATTGCACTGGTGGGCAGAAGGATCATTCACATTATGCAAAGTCTTTGGCATAAGGATTTCACGGTTGGACAGAGGGAATACAAATAATCTAAAACATGTGCTCTGTGCATTTGATGTTAGGTGCACGCCACTCTTCGCATTTCAGAGTCCATACAAAGCTACAAAAAGACATTTCAGATTCTATTTTCACGAAGTCTTAGTCCCTGATGATGTAATTGGTGATGTCATATGAGGTAATGTTATCAGTGACGCCCTCTGTCATCAGACATGAACACACGGACAGCAGCTTATAGGATAGCCGTGTCCAACAGTTGCACTGTGTGTGCAATACGAGTGTTTGGCCTGGAACTAATAACTCAAGCTTTGTCTGCAGTCGTGGGGTAAATTAAGACAATATTAACCCACTAATGAGGAACACAGGGGAACAGGCCTAGAGCACGTGCAATGCAGAACAAAGGAAGCCATAAACATAAAAGACTTTATTTGAGTAGATCGCTGGGCACAGGTCGTGCTCATCACCCAGAGGAAGGTCAGTAAATGGCCCCTGGGTGCGAAAAGGTTACAGAAAACCACTTGAAGAGACTGTACTAACATGCATCTGAACACGCCCCATCATTGCATGTTCAATTTCAACAGATCTAGAGAGATGCCTGGCGCAACATGCAATGGCCAGAACATGCAATGGCCGGGAAATGCATATTGTACTGTTGTCTTCCTTTCTTCTATCTCTATATAAAAGGGAAATGTATGGATATGTGTGTGTGTGTTTGTTCGAAATGTTCAGCATACTTCCCAACAGTCTACAAACCTGTAATTTGGCATGTGGGTCGGTTCCTGTCATGATAAGGATACGCTGTCAAGCTGTAGGTATTCTTCAGTTACTTTATTCAGGTACTTCAGTTCACAAGGTCATATCAGGCACATTAGGAGATTCGGAAGTACAGACATAGGAACCCACTGGCTCCCATCTTTCAACTGCCCTGGACGGAGCTCCATTCACACACAAACATTCCAATCCTTCAGCTAACATTCCACACATGACATCACGCCATGCATCCACCTCATGCAAGCAGGGGGAAAGTCAATCACAACAGTTCCACGGTGTAGACAATGTAACAAGTATGAAATGTACCCTTTTTCAGATTTGGGAATTGTATGCGATGCTTACCCCAGCCATATGGCTCTTGGGCCGTAGTTCTGCCGTACTTCTGTTCATTGTTCCTAAACTTCAGCAGTTAATTGTTCCTAAACCTTCCACACTGTCAGCGTTCTAGCTGACATTAGCGCCACTCACTTCTGAAGTCATGCGGGTGACAAAACACAGAGCTTTTGCAGTAATGTGGGTGACAGGAAACGGTGCATGTCCCTTCAATAGTGTCCGCAATGACGCTGTCTATCACATCACGGCAAATCTCTCATGATCATTACAGTGTGAAAGCAAAAAGACAATATCGAGGTTGAGTACCCCAAAAGGAAATTCACCAAACGTGGGTTCAAAAGATACTCAGATCTTTATTCTACAACTGAACAGTTTCAAAGGACAAAGCAACAGATAGCTATCAGGCCCTCAGTACAACACTGCGAAAACCAGCCCTGTTCGGTGTGCTCAGTGAGCGGGACTGTACATCAGAATAGTCGCACCTTTTATACACTCCAAAACATGATGTCCAACCCACTTGCAGGTTAATGAATCTTGGATCTAGGGTTTGTGCCGAGTTCGTTCCTAATTTATGCATCCATACATTTAGGAGTTATCCTTAATCCATTCCAAAACAAATTACAATAGCAACAGTGTGTCTTCGGATTTTCCGTTGAGCCTTTGCAAACATCTTTATACAATATAGTTAAACAAGTGTTCACATAAGATGCTCAAATAGTATTGTACACGATATATGTTCATGGATTAGTATTGATGTCACAGGTGATCCTCTATACACAGATCAACGAAGGACAAGGTCTCAGTACATGACGCTAACATTTGGCCGGCGGGCAGTTTAGACATTAACTTGTACAGAGAGGTCAAGACGGCCATGTTACATTCAAAACAACATTGTCCACCATCTTAGAACACAGGGTGACTTTAGAATAAGAATCTAAAATGATGGATGAACCTGAAATGGCGGCTTACACAGATCTAAGGTCAGGACCTTGCAACGCAGATTTCCTTGCAGAGCGACTTGGCCTAGGCCAATTTATATATATATACACATACGAGCAAGAGGGTATAATATGGTTTCCCGTTCGACAAACCCTCCTTTTGGCCTATGCCAACCGCTAAACTACTTCTAATCACTTTACGAATGACTCCACGTCTCAACGTCCATATATCCTGAATCACCATAGGAGATGTCTATTGCCATTAGATCAGATACTAACTTTTCTTTCAACACATATTCATTAGAGTTCTTGTCTGGAGCGTATGTCTTACGTCCTAATGTACCCATCGCCTGTGCGCAACATACCCCTTGCATGGAACATATACCAGGAAGACATTGTATACAACAACAAAGAAACAACAGAATTCCCAAAATGATCAGCAAGACTGAAAGTATCTTCCAACCCCAAGATCGCAAGAAGTCCCAGAACCAAGCACTAAGATCCCAGTTTCCCTCGGGAACATGCACTTCTGAATTTAGGAGATGCAGATTCTGTATTACCTTGAAGATAGTTGGGGAGGAATCTGGCACGAATACACATCAAGCGGACCCCACTAATTTACATACCCCTCCACGTTCAGACAGGATGACATCTAATGCCATCCGGTTCTGAAGTGCTACTAACCTTATTGCTTTCTGTTCTAAAGTCATATTATAGAGTATGTCAGTGGTCCGGTTGATGGTTCTCTCCAGTACTCTCGCTAGTCTCCTGATATCCTCTGAGTTCAGTATTTGTCCCCAGAATGGCACAAAGGATTTTGCTACGTCTCCCAGAACTTTTGCTGAAGTGTCACAATTCTCGTCCTGCCGTGGACGTGACTTTGAAACCTCTACGTACTAGCTATGAAAACCCCGGGTAACAGGATCCCTAAATAACAAGTTCCCTGTCAATCCCTGGGTAACCATGGAAATGCTACATTACCGCAAACAAAGTAGACAGGCTCGCCTACATACAAAGGTCTGTCTTCCCCAGGCAACGTTGGCGCAACCTTTAAAATCACCCATTGACTGAGTACCATTCCTCTGTATGCAGAAAGAAACTGACTTGGGGCTATGGTTAACACTGTAGGAAGGAGGCGTGGCATCCTTATTGCCTATAGGTGCCATTTTAAAATAAATCAAAGATTGAAAAGGACGAGACAGTCTATCAGAAGGCCTAATAGAAGGACATTAAGCTTACTCCTATTTGCAAAGAGCGAACATCCCCGGGAAGTCAGAACACGTTTCTCAAACTGATTCAAATTAGTCATATCAAAGTTCCCTGAGATGCTGTCGTTCCAGCGACCAAAGAATAGTGCTCTAAGAGAAGCATAGCATGCAGTTGTCAAAGGTAAAGGATGAATATACCAACCTAGCCCCTTATCCCTGTGTTGCGGTAAATGTGAAAAGACCCAACAGTTGGACTTATTAAAGATGGCATGTGTAGCATTCATGATAAGTAGTAATGTGTTGTTATGATATTTCTGTCTGTGCTGAGAGTCTCTAGGAGATAGAGTGTGCAGATGCACAAAAGGAGTAGAACCAGTAGGTACATTTTCAGTTGGCAACAAATTCTCAAGCGGATGTACTTCTAGATACGAGATGCCTAAAACAATGACTATTATAAAACTATTTAACATTGTCAAAAAAACAGCAGTACGTTTTCCGGGCACACATAACTAAATGTTCATTTCCGTAACTGGTCACACAGTCTTTTCCCTTTTCCATACGAGCGGAAGCGGTTGCAGGCGTTCAAACGAAAAACACCAATGTTTTTAGCTGGCGACCTCCAAGCCGAGCGTCTTCTTAGTCCTTCCACAAACCCTAGCCAACAGAATCCCCTTTTTCAAACAATTGGTTGGGCCAAAAGGAAGCCCTTTGAAGATTTTCTTCTTCTCCGAGCGCACAGCTGAACCGTGCCGTAAGTCTATTGACTTGGACACAAATCAGACCTTTTGATCCATGGTACTGATTGATCCGTGAACAACGTGTCGTCACTTCCCACTGGAAGCGGCGAGTGAATGGAAGTAAGGGTAGAGGCACAATTAGGGATCGCCTCTGGAAACAAAATGGTAGGAGAGTGTAGCGGTGGAATGGCTGTTTCCCCAGACCTCGTAGGATCAGGGAGGATCCCCGACACACTTTCAATGCTAGTTTCTGCTTCGGGATCGTTGGTTGCAGTACTGGTGCGGGGTTCTGCTTCTTCTGTATCATATGGCACTGGGTGTGGAATTTTCTTGGTTTGTGTCGCATGGACACACACCAAGTCGCATGGATACAATTTTTCCGTCCGGACACCCGCACCGTCGTCTGTGTGACCAGTAGGACCTGGAAGGGGCCCCGCCAACGAGGTGGAAGGCACGACGATCGCTCGAAGGATTTTGTGAGGACCCACTCCCCAGGTCATATGCTGTGACCGGGGCCCTCGTATCGTACAGGTAAAGCCTCTCGCACCTGGTGATAAATCAAATACAAGTTTTTAGTCAACTGGCTACAGAAATCTGAAAGAAGTACATTTTCAACATTTCTCAAGGAACGACATTTTGGAAGATTCCAGATATTAGCAGGCCTCCCCATTACCACCTCAAAGGGAGAGAGGCCAGTCTTAGTTTGAGGGGTTGTACGCCTTGATAACAACACGATCGGTAAGGCGTCCGGCCATGTTAGTTTGGTGTCGGCACACGTCTTAGTGAGCTTGTTTTTGATGATGCGTTATGTCTTTCCACTAGTCCAGCACTCTGAGCGTGTCTGGCCGAATGGAACCGTTTTTCGATCTGTAATCCCGTGCATATCTGCCGAATTACAGCAGCGATAAAATGTGGACCATTGTCTGACCAGATGACTCTCGGTAGACCGAACCTTGGGAAGTAGTCTTTTAACATAGTCTTTGCAGTAGTCATGGCTATAGCGTCTTTAACAGGAAAAGTCTCTACCCATTTGCTGAAAGCACAGATGACAACTAGCACGTACTTCAGGTTGTTACATCGTTCCATTTCAATAAAATCAAAGTGTATAACCTCAAAAGGGACAGAAGGTGGACCAAAACTTCCCCTTCGGAGTTGATGCTCCCTTTCCCACATTATGCTGTAAACAGATCATACAGCCTTGAACGAAGCGTTCAGCTACATTAGAGATTTTGTCGTTTACCCATAATTTTTCCAACATTTTTGTGATTTTTCGTGCACATATATGTGTGGGACCATGAGCCATAACAACTATCATCATAATGTACGCGTCGGGAAGTAGCCATTTCCCTTCATCTCTGTCCACCCAACACCCATCATCATCAAGTTTCCCCAAGCCCTCAGCCCACTTCTTAGACTCTTCTAATGTGGCATTGGCTTGGATATCTCTTACAGAATCAATACCCTCATCCATAGTACAGGCATTTGTGGCTTCCCTCGAAGTATACATGCCTGAAGAGGGATCAGTGGCAGTCTGCTTAGCTATCTGATCAGCAAAAGTGTTCCCTTTTCCTACATCATCTACAATCTTTTGATGTGCTGCGCATTTTACAATAGCCAACTGAGTAGGGAGTGCAAGCGCTGAGAGTAGCCATACTATCAGGGAGCCATGCTGGATCTTTGTACCATGTGAAGTTAAGAACCCTCCTTCTGACCAAAGTCTCCCAAAGTTGTGAACCACCCCAAAGGCATACTATCAGTGTATATATTCACAGTAAGCCCTTCGGAAAGTTTGCAAGCTCGGGTCAAAGCTATAATCTCTGCCGCCTGCGTGGAGTTATGCGTGATTCTCTTGGTTTCCACGACCGTGCTCAATGTAGTGATTGCATAAGCAGCTGTGGATGTACCATCCGGAAGTTTGAAGCAGGAGCCATCGCAAAACAGTTCCCCTTGTGGCTTGTTCAAAGGAGTATCTTTTAGATCAATTCCACCCTTTGACATTCACATTACGGCAAATCCCTGGCATACAGGATTGCTTGGGTGGGTAGAAGGAGGATTGTTCACATTATGCCAATTCCCTGGCATAAGGGATTGCTTGGGTGGGTAGAAGGATCATTCACATTTCGCCAACTCTCTGGCATAAGGGATTGCTCAGGTGGGTAGAAGGATCATTCACATTATGCCAACTCCCTGGCATATGGGATTGCTCGGGTGGGTAGAAGGATCAATCCCATTATGCCAACTTTCTCGCATAAGGGATTGATCGGGTGGGTAGAAGAATTGTTCACATTATGGCAACTCTCTGGCATAAGCGATTGCACGGGTGGGTGGAAAGATCGTTCACATTATGCCAACTCTCTGGCATAAGGAATTGCTCGGGTGGGTGGAAGGATTGTTCAATTTATGCCAACTCTTTGCAATAAGAGATTGCTCTGGTGAGTAGAAGAATCATTAACATTATGGCAACTCTGTGGCATAAGGGATAGCTCGGGTGGTTAGAAGGATCATTCACATTATGCCACCTCTCTGGCATAAGGGATTGCTCGGGTGGGTGGAAGGATTGTTCACATTATGCCAACTCTCTGGCATAAGAGATTGCTCGGGTCGGTAGAAGGATTGTTAACATTATGCCATATCTGTGTCATAGGGGATTGCTAGGGTGGTTAGAAGGATCGTTCACAATATGCCAACTCTCTGGCATAAGGGATTGCTCGGGTGGGTAGAAGGATCAATCCCATTATGCCAACACTCTCGTGTAAGGGATTGCTCGGTTGGGTAGAAGGATTGTTCACATTATGGCAACTCTCCGGCATAAGGGATTGCTCGGGTGGGTGGAAAGATCGTTCACATTATGCCAACTCCCTGGCATAAGGGATTGCTTGGGTGGGTAGAATGATAATTCACATTACTCCAACTCTCTGGGATAAGGGATTGCTCAGGTAGGTAGAAGGATCATTCACATCACGCCAACTCCCTGGCATATGGGATTGCTCGTGTGGGTGGAAGGATCAATCCCATTATGCCAACTCTCTCGCATAAGGGATTGCTCGGGTGGGTAGAAGGATTGTTCACATTATGGCAACTCTCTGGCATAAGGGATTGCTCGGGTGGGTGGAAAGATCGTTCACATTATGCCAACTCTCTGGCATAAGGGATTGCTCGGGTGGGTGGAAGGATTGTTCAATTTATGCCAACTCTCTGCAATAAGAGATGTCGCTGGTGGGTAGAAGAATCATTAACATTATGCCAACTCTGTGGCATAAGGGATTGCTCGGTGGTTAGAAGGGTTGTTCACATTATGCCACCTCTCTGGCATACAGGATTGCTCAGGTGGGTGGAAGGATTGTTCACATTATGCCAACTCTCTGGCATAAGAGATTGCTAGGGTCGGTAGAAGGATCGTTAACATTATGCCAAATCTGTGTCATAGGGGATTGCTAGGGTGGTTAGAAGGATTGTTCACATTATGCCAACTCACTGGCATAAGGGATTGCTCGGGTGGGTAGAAGGATCAATCGCATTATGCCAACCCTCTCGTATAAGGGATTGCTCGATTGGGTAGAAGGATTGTTCACATTATGGCAACTCTCTGGCATAAGGGATTGCTCGGGTGGGTGGAAAGATCGTTCACATTATGCCAACTCCCTGGCATAAGGGATTGCTTGGGTGGGTAGAAGGATCGTTCACATTACGCCAACTCTCTGGCATAACGGATTGCTCAGGTGGGTAGAAGGATCATTCACATTATGGAAACTCCCTGGCATAAGGGATTGCTCTAGTGGGCAAAAGGATTGTTCACATTATGCCAACTCCTTGGCATACGGGGTTGCTTGGGTGGGTAGGAGGAGGATCGTTCACATTATGGCAACTCTCTGGCATGAGGGATTGCTCGAGTGGGTAGACGGATCGTTCACATTATGCCAACTCTCTGGCATAAGAGATTGCTCAGATTGGTAGAAGGTCCAATCCCATTATGCCAACTCTCTCGCATAAGGGATTGCTCAGGTTGGTAGAAGGATTATTAACATTATGGCAACTCTCTGGCATAAGGGATTGCTCGGTTGGGTGGAAAGATTGTTCATATTATGACAACTACTCGCTGGCATAAGGGATTGCTCAGGTGGTTGGAAGGATTGTTCACTTTATGCCAACTCTCTGACATAAGGGATTGCTCGGGTGGGTGGAAAGATCGTTCACATTATGCCAACTCACTGGCATACGGGATTGCTTGGGTGGGTAGAAGGATCATTCACATTACGCCAACTCTCTGGCATAAGGGATTGCTCAGGCGGGTAGAAGGATCATTCACATTTCGCCAACTCCCTGGCATATGGGATTGCTTAGGTGGGTAGAAGGATCAATCCCATTATGCCAACTCTCTTGCATAAGGGATTGCACGGGTGGGTAGAAGGATTGTTCACATTATGGCTACTCTCTGGCATAAGGGATTGCTCGGATCGGTGGAAAGATCGTTAACATTATGGCAACTCTCTGGCATAAGGGATTGCTTGGGTGGGCGGAAGGATCGTTCCCATTATGCAAACTCTCTGGCATAAGGGATTGCTTGGGTGGTTAGAAGGATCGTTCACATTAAGCCAACTCTCTGCATAAGGGATTGCTCGGCTGGGTTCACATTATGCCCACTTCCTGGCATAAAAGATTGCACTGGTGGGCAGAAGGATCATTCACATTATGCAAAGTCTTTGGCATAAGGATTTCACGGTTGGACAGAGGGAATACAAATAATCTAAAACATGTGCTCTGTGCATTTGATGTTAGGTGCACGCCACTCTTCGCATTTCAGAGTCCATACAAAGCTACAAAAAGACATTTCAGATTCTATTTTCACGAAGTCTTAGTCCCTGATGATGTAATTGGTGATGTCATATGAGGTAATGTTATCAGTGACGCCCTCTGTCATCAGACATGAACACACGGACAGCAGCTTATAGGATAGCCGTGTCCAACAGTTGCACTGTGTGTGCAATACGAGTGTTTGGCCTGGAACTAATAACTCAAGCTTTGTCTGCAGTCGTGGGGTAAATTAAGACAATATTAACCCACTAATGAGGAACACAGGGGAACAGGCCTAGAGCACGTGCAATGCAGAACAAAGGAAGCCATAAACATAAAAGACTTTATTTGAGTAGATCGCTGGGCACAGGTCGTGCTCATCACCCAGAGGAAGGTCAGTAAATGGCCCCTGGGTGCGAAAAGGTTACAGAAAACCACTTGAAGAGACTGTACTAACATGCATCTGAACACGCCCCATCATTGCATGTTCAATTTCAACAGATCTAGAGAGATGCCTGGCGCAACATGCAATGGCCAGAACATGCAATGGCCGGGAAATGCATATTGTACTGTTGTCTTCCTTTCTTCTATCTCTATATAAAAGGGAAATGTATGGATATGTGTGTGTGTGTTTGTTCGAAATGTTCAGCATACTTCCCAACAGTCTACAAACCTGTAATTTGGCATGTGGGTCGGTTCCTGTCATGATAAGGATACGCTGTCAAGCTGTAGGTATTCTTCAGTTACTTTATTCAGGTACTTCAGTTCACAAGGTCATATCAGGCACATTAGGAGATTCGGAAGTACAGACATAGGAACCCACTGGCTCCCATCTTTCAACTGCCCTGGACGGAGCTCCATTCACACACAAACATTCCAATCCTTCAGCTAACATTCCACACATGACATCACGCCATGCATCCACCTCATGCAAGCAGGGGGAAAGTCAATCACAACAGTTCCACGGTGTAGACAATGTAACAAGTATGAAATGTACCCTTTTTCAGATTTGTGAATTGTATGCGATGCTTACCCCAGCCATATGGCTCTTGGGCCGTAGTTCTGCCGTACTTCTGTTCATTGTTCCTAAACTTCAGCAGTTAATTGTTCCTAAACCTTCCACACTGTCAGCGTTCTAGCTGACATTAGCGCCACTCACTTCTGAAGTCATGCGGGTGACAAAACACAGAGCTTTTGCAGTAATGTGGGTGACAGGAAACGGTGCATGTCCCTTCAATAGTGTCCGCAATGACGCTGTCTATCACATCACGGCAAATCTCTCATGATCATTACAGTGTGAAAGCAAAAAGACAATATCGAGGTTGAGTACCCCAAAAGGAAATTCACCAAACGTGGGTTCAAAAGATACTCAGATCTTTATTCTACAACTGAACAGTTTCAAAGGACAAAGCAACAGATAGCTATCAGGCCCTCAGTACAACACTGCGAAAACCAGCCCTGTTCGGTGTGCTCAGTGAGCGGGACTGTACATCAGAATAGTCGCACCTTTTATACACTCCAAAACATGATGTCCAACCCACTTGCAGGTTAATGAATCTTGGATCTAGGGTTTGTGCCGAGTTCGTTCCTAATTTATGCATCCATACATTTAGGAGTTATCCTTAATCCATTCCAAAACAAATTACAATAGCAACAGTGTGTCTTCGGATTTCCCGTTGAGCCTTTGCAAACATCTTTATACAATATAGTTAAACAAGTGTTCACATAAGATGCTCAAATAGTATTGTACACAATATATGTTCATGGATTTGTATTGATGTCACAGGTGATCCTCTATACACAGGTCAACGAAGGACAAGGTCTCAGTACATGACGCTGACATTTGGCCGGCGGGCAGTTTAGACATTAACTTGTACAGAGAGGTCAAGACGGCCATGTTACATTCAAAACAACATTGTCCACCATCTTAGAAAACAGGGTGACTTTAGAATAAGAATCTAAAATAATGGATGAACCTGAAATGGCGGCTTACACAGATCTAAGGTCAGGACCTTGCAACGCAGATTTCCTTGCAGAGCGACTTGGCCTAGGCCAATTTATATATATATACACATAGAAGTACCGAAAAAGTACTGTTTGCTGCTTTGCTGCCATTCTGTCCGCGCTACGCTGCGCCAGTGTTTTCAGGAATTGAGAGCCGTGCATGCCTTCCACCGTGATTGGACCTGTGGAGGACGTCTGTGTCTGTTACACTGGACTTGCCTGACTTCCTTTCCACCGAGATCATTTCCTTTGGGTGGAGCTCCTCCCCTCCTGATTGACGTGCTCCCTCTAGCCTATAACTACCCAGCTGAACGCGCACCGCGCGCGCACCGCAGAAGTACCGAAAAAGTACTGTTTGCTGCTTTGCTGCCATTCTGTCCGCGCTACGCTGCGCCAGTGTTTTCAGGAATTGAGAGCCGTGCATGCCTTCCACCGTGATTGGACCTGTGGAGGACGTCTGTGTCTGTTACACTGGACTTGCCTGACTTCCTTTCCACCGAGGTGACTGATACTTTTGGCCCGCCCTTCTTTTTTTATTCAGTCACACTCATTGTGCGGGAGTTCTTTCTGGGCTTTGAACTTGGTGTGCCCAATCCTGTGTGCCCAACGTTGTGTGCCCAATGTTGTACAGTGTGCCCCCGGGATTTGCCACAATTTCATCCATAAAAAAATATTGTATGTCCGGTGCGATTTGTAAATATTTGCTTCACTATCACATGAATTATTCGAACATATTTCCTCTGCTTTTGTTATAGATCATTTCCTTTGGGTGGAGCTCCTCCCCTCCTGATTGACGTGCTCCCTCTAGCCTATAACTACCCAGCTGAACGCGCACCGCGCGCGCACCGCAGAAGTACCGAAAAAGTACTGTTTGCTGTTCGCGGGGCGCGCTCGGTGGGTAAGTTTATATAGCATTTTGTTTAGCCTGCTTTCATGCTAACCTATGTTCCTCTAAACCCACGAGTGCATTTACACTAAGGTAATGGTTAGTGGTCTTCGTAGCGGAGCCACGCTATATATTCTCCTGTTCCAGCTAAACGCTCTAAGAGGAATCGCTCCCTACTATCTAACGCTAAAAGGGGCATTACTATGGAGACTACGGATATGGAGGACCCAGATACTCTGGTGGAAACTAAATCCGTAACTCCAAAGATAGGTAATAATGAACCCAATGCCTCGTCCAGCATGTTGTCTTCTGATTTAGGTATAACATTGCCCAATCCAATGTTTATTGCTGAATCAAATAGCTCAGGAGTTACTCACCCTAAACTGAGCAACCAAATAGGCAATCATGACACTATCGCAGAGTTGGAACATGGGGAAATTATACTCCTTAAGGAAAATCAGGAGTTTGCTCTGCCGCTGGCCCTGTTAGAATCCGGGGTAAACACGAGTGCGGAGTCTTTGGTTGTTCCGGTGGTTGCGCCTTTTAGCACCACTGAGATAAATTCCAGTTCACCCAAAGGGTGGATGGATGACAGTGCTCACCTGGAGGATAGCATTGTGAGAGCAGCTAACAAAAAGGAAATGGGAATTGAGAGCTTTAACCATCATTTGGCTGACTTCTCTACTCTTCCCCCAATGATTGAAACTGATCTGGGGAGACGTATTAGGCTCTCACATGAACCCTCTTCCCCAATCTCACTAAGAAGATGTAAAGGGGATTTACCTACTTTGCCTACTTATGATCCATTCTACCCTCTCTCTGCTCCAACCCAAGTATCTACATCATATGGGAACGCTGCAAATGGGTACTCCCCCTCTGTGCCTGGCTCCTCCAAACTGCATTTCCCAGAACAACGGAATAATCCACCTGTGGTTATAAAACAGCAATCTGTAATTCCCAATGCTACATTTCATCACGATTGTTTTCATCCACCTCTAATAGAAGATACTAATCTTACTCATGACTCCATTCACACATTGAATTCTCAACCTCAAATGGAACTACCATTTAATCCAGAAGCGTTTCCTATCATTACGCGTATACTGAATTTACTTGATAAAGGTCACAAACGCACGCATGAAGAAGTGAGGTTTCTTCACTTGCAAAACACAGAAATATCTTCTAAAATAAACAAGATAGAAGGCCTGTTATTCGCGTGTGATGCAATCTCGGTCCTAAATTCTAATCATACTACTCCTAATATTTTCAGTGATAAAGGTACTCAGACGAAAACATTTGCGGAAATTGTAGTTGATCCCCCAAAGCCTTTGCAATCTCCGTCAGGGATTAAGAAATGTAAGATGGAACAATTAGTGGAAACAAATGCGGCTAATATTGAGAAATTATTGTTTGCCTTTAAGGAAATTCAGTCAACATTATTGCTAGCCACTAAATCAAACAATGATGCTGTTCAAAATACAGTTGAATGCCTTAAGCTTTCTTCTCCAGATAGTCCATCTGCGCTTACTGATTTACTTGTGCTCTCGAACAATGTGACTGATCTAGATTCGGCATGTGACCAATCAATTGCATCATTATTGTCTTGTGAAGTCCTCCCAATTGTCCTTACGAGAAAACAAAAAAGAGCACAACAGAGAGCGGAAAAAAGAAAAGGGGCCGATAAAAGACTCAAACAAAAAGTGGAAAAAAAATCTAAGAATCAGAGTGCTCCTAAACTTGACCGCCATAATTCAAACATAAAAGAAATATGTAATCTGTCTGGCGGGGAGGGTATTATTGACTTGAATCAGCTAAATGCGGAATCTAAAGCGGTGCTCAATCTCTCCGCACCACAGTCACTTATTCCTAATTTATCTGATTCATGTGTAAAAGAGGCTCGCCTAAAATGCAACAAACAAATGTGTAAACAGTCTCCTAAAAAAAAAAATTGCAAATGAAAAGTAACTCATGTGAGGAAACGGAATTGCCAACTTCGGTGCCCACACTCGAAGAGCCACATTTGACTGTAAAACAAGCTACGCTTTCTAACTTTTATCCTCTGCTAGCCACAAAAAAAACTGACAGAATCATTCAAGGTGTATGCAATGATGCGATTTCGAAAAGTCAACGAAACTCACCGACACACATGCCAAAAGTGGCTGTGTCCAGCTCGGCTGAAAATCCGAGCAGCAATGTCGAAAGTTTGGGGGGGAAAAAAGAGATTAATTTACTGATTAAAAACTCAAGTCGGGAAATGCAAAGTGAGAATTCAACACCTATCCCTCCAATTGCGTACAGTTCCCCATCACGAGATAGCAAAAAGGTAACAGCTATGATTACCACAGCTGATGAACTAAAAGGATCTGTCGTAATGGGATGGGAGAGTAATGCTGAATTTCATGGTAAGGCAAGGCTAAATCGGTCTTATTTTATCTCTACTTTGCAAGCTGTCCCGGCCTTGAGATTGATAAGATCTAATGATATTGACTGGATCACACTTGCACCTGTAAATAACAATAACATGATTTGCAGATACAATTCTCCACTAATCTTAAAATTGATCTGGGAACAAAAGGTGGATCTACTCTCCATAGGTCTAGTACCAACATTATTTTCTAATATTGACGACACAAAAAGCTTCGTCAATACCCAGATTCCTGCAGTTCAAACCCCCTCTGTATTGAAAGATCAAGGGGTAGCCTTGGACCGCGACGCAAATACTCTTACACAACTGATGGCAATTGTATCTGCTATCAAGGGAATACAATCTGTAGGTACTACCGTAGCAGCACCTAGCTCTAACTCTGGAGTGCTAGGACGATCCTAGCTTGGGGGACCTTTTGATTGTGTCCTGGAATTCTTGCGGCCTTAACAACTTCCGGATATGGACTAATAAAGAGAATCGTCCTCAGCCGGATGTTGTCTTTTTACAGGAAACAATGTGCCGCTTCCCATTCTCAATTGAGGGTTTTTATGTTTTCTCACATGCGGCCTCGCAGGGCTCTACGGGAAGGCCATCAGGAGGAATTGCTATTCTAATTAATACTCTAACCAAATGTGCTGCTAAATATATATGTTGCACTCAAGGTGTAATGGCTGTTGAATTAACACTTGCGAATCTGTCTAAAGATGTACTACTGTTAGTTTGTATTTATTGGAACAAATTGTCCTCCTCTCTTGATACCATCATCGATGAAATAAATTTGCTACTAGTAGCAGCATTTGCACGAAATTCAGCTCTCAAAATAATTGTAGGTGGTGATTTTAATGCACTATGTTATGATTCATTACTAAGTAAAAGGAATCTGGTTCCTAGCCATTCTCTCGTTTCTGTACGAAATGGACAAACTTGGCTTGAGTTTTTTTTGGAATGGGACATTCAACCAGCTCCTGTATTAGTAAATCAATTTAACTTTTCCTGGCATAGGGGTAATTCTAAATCTCTGATTGATTTTTTCTTTGTATCAACATGTTTATATCCTTTTATTAAACCGGTTATTATTTCTGACCCTGAACCTGGGGATCATATGTTAATTTGTTTATCTATTCAACTATCTAATGCTCGTTTTGACGCTATGCCTAGCTTAACTTTACTTGAATCTGATCGACATCTATTATCTATACGATGGAATCCGAAAGTGTGTTGCAAACTGCTGCAAATGATTGTGGAGGATCCGCTCATCACTACTAACTTCCGTGATTGCTATTCTTCTTTAAGCAAAGTTGAAGAGCACAATATGAAACGTATCCAATTCCATCTAATAAAAATTGCCTTGTCTAAAAATTCCATAACCGAATCCAAAGCAAATCATATACATAAATTCAATAAGTTGGTTGCTGACTCAAAAAGAGAGAAGTATAAAAAAATTAGGGAGATTATGAGATCTATGTCCCCCTCTCTTGGTAGGTCAACTATGCTAAATCGAATAAAACAAGCTCACAAAAACAGAATTAAATTTCTGAAAATTTCTATGCATATTGCCGACAATCAAAATATGATGTATCATCTATTAAAATATAATACAAGGCAATCTTGGTCGTTATTACGCTCTCTAAAATCAGGCCAACAATCTGATCCACAATGCGTAATTTCTGCTGATGCGTGGACTAACTTCATAATACAAAAATTTAAATTGCCCGACCGCTTTTCTTTTGTTAAAAACCATCATCCAATGTTCACTTATAATACAAGAGTTGGATGGACGGTTGATGACATCATTGATGTAATCAATAAACTTAACAACTCCAAAGCACCAGGTCCAGACGGGCTCCCCCCGTGCGTATATAAATCAGATCCCCTTTTCTGGGCACACATCTTAAAGATCCGGTTTGATCTGATTTTACAAACGGGGGAAATTCCTTTAACATGGCATTCTGCACACATAATACCTATCTATAAAAAAGGCCCCCCTGAATTGCCATGTAATTATCGTCCCATCGCACTTACTGATGCTTCATCAAAAATGTTCTCTCTTTTGCTCCTGCAGGAGCTTAAAACGCATATCATACACAATAACTTGTTCTCAATATTCCAGGTGGGTTTTAGAAAGTTCATTGGCTGTTCCTTGAATGCAACAATTCTTGCACATCTCTATGCACAGACGAAAAATGCACATATGGGGCCTGTGTATATGGCCAGTCTAGATTTGACGGCTGCATTTGACAGCGTAATCCGAGAAATTCTTTGGGCCAAACTGATTGAGATAGGAATCCCTCATTCTTTGGTTGCACTGATCGCCCTGTTGCACCTCAAGACCTCTTATCGAATTCGCTTAAATCGTAACGGTGCCTTAACTAACTCCATCAGCACCGAAATTGGCGTTAAGCAAGGATGCAATATGGCGGCAGTCTTATTCAACTTATACCTATATGGGATTGACTCTCTTTGGAAAGATCAGTATGTATTTCCAGCTAAGTTGGGTGCAATCAGGCTTGATTGGATCGGTTTTGCAGACGATCTCCTCATTTTTGACCGCACCCCGTTTGGCCTCCAGAACAAACTCGATTTATTTGCTAAATTCGCTCACAATCTGAATCTTACAGTCAATCCAACTAAATCTTCAATTTTTACCTCTTTATGATGGGCGATGTAAAGCAAACAAATTCTCATGGCGCTTGCAAGGAGTCGAACTCTCTTATTCTTCATCCATTCGTTATTTGGGCTATCCACTGGTGGATTCTTATTCTTTAAGCATGTGGCAAGCATTCCTCAACAATAAAGCGAAAACATTAGCCTCTCAGATGAAAATCATTTTTCCTAAATATTGCTTATTTTCTTTATTACCTCTAATTCACTTTTATTTACTCAAAGTTAAACCCTGTTTACTATACCCTTTGGATATATGTTTATATGAAATTGATTCTTTTCTCGATACAATACAGGGAAAAATGTGGAAGTTTGCTCTGGGTTTAGCTCAGTCCATACCAAATGTTATTATTTGCCATGAAATTAATTTGCTACCTCTTTCTGTAAAAAGAAATTGGCGAAATATAAAAAACTATATTAAAATGCTGGATCCTCCGGCAAACTCCTTATATGTTAAATTAAATAAATTACTTGAAAATCCGAGTATTCACTCGCTTAAAGTATTCACTAACAAATTAAATGTAATTATAAATGCTATTAATGAAACCCCCGAAAGTATGACCTTGCTGCTTCCTGCACATAAAAAAAAATATGAACTCTACTTTTGGTGTAAGCTTACAGATAAAATGGGAACTTACCCATCGTACTCTGAATACAATCAATTTCGCAGAAAGTGGGGTGATCGTGCATTTTATTTGATTCAATTTCCCTCTGCGATTGGTAGAAAACTTCTAATACGTTTTCGTCTGAATCAATTTCGAACTCTATCTAAAACAAAAAATTGGAATCAATCATCTCAAACCGGCTCTTCCACTCTATGCCGTTTTTGTGAAGTCTGGGAGGCAGATGAAACACTTAAACATATGGTCATCGCTTGTCCCTTTTTTTCACCATCTTGTAATAGAATTTTTAATTTAAAGGCACAGTTCCAAACAGATACTAGTATGAAAGCACTTTGGAATCGTTGCATGTGCAGTACTAGTTTGTCTTTTAATTTGAAATTGATAGAATTATTGTCAATTATTGAAATAAAACTGAATGAACTTGCTACTCTTTCGGTATAAAGAATGTGAAATTGATTTGAATATTTTAGTATAAACGGATGTATGGACATTTTATTTTTAAAAATCCTATGTATGTTTGAATTCATTGTTAAATTGTTATTGTATTAGATGTTTTATTCTTTATTTCTTTGTAATTAATTGTTGGAAAAAAAAAAAATCTTGTAACCTTCATATTTGTTATTTCTTGTTTTAATGATTGTAAAGGTTTGTATAAACCCAACACAATAAAAAAAAAAAAAATATATACACATATGAGCAAGAGGGTATAATATGGTTTCCCGTTCGACAAATCCTCCTTTTGGCCTATGCCAAGCGCTAAACTACTTCTAATCACTTTACAAATGACTCCACGTCTCAACGTCCATATATCCTGAATCACCATAGGAGATGTCTATTGCCATTAGATCAGATACTAACTTTTCTTTCAACACCTATTCATTAGAGTTCTTGTCTGGAGCGTATGTCTTACGTCCTAATGTACCCATCGCCTGTGCGCAACATACCCCTTGCATGGAACATATACCAGGAAGACATTGTATACAACAACAAAGAAACAACAGAATTCCCAAAATGATCAGCAAGACTGAAAGTACATTCCAACCCCAAGATCGCAAGAAGTCCCAGAACCAAGCGCTAAGATCCCAGTTTCCCTCGGGAACATGCACTTCTGAATTTAGGAGATGCAGATTCTGTATTGCCTTGAAGATAGTTGGGGAGGAATCTGGCACGAATACACATCAAGCAGACCCCATTAATTTACATACCCCTCCACGTTCAGACAGGATGACATCTAATGCCATCCGGTTCTGAAGTGCTACTAACCTTATTGCTTTCTGTTCTAAAGTCATATTATAGAATATGTCAGTGGTCCGGTTGATGGTTCTCTCCAGTACACTCGCTAGTCTCCTGATATCCTCTGAGTTCAGTATTTGTCCCCAGAATGGCACAAAGGATTTCGCTACGTCTCCCAGAACTTTTGCTGAAGTGTCACAATTCTCGTCCTGCCGTGGACGTGACTTTGAAACCTCTACGTACTAGCTATGAAAACCCCGGGTAACAGGATCCCTAAATAACAAGTTCCCTGCCAATCCCTGGGTAACCATGGAAATGCTACATTACCGCAAACAAAGTAGACAGGCTCGCCTACATACAAAGGTCTGTCTTCCCCAGTCAAATTCGCAACGTTGGTGCAATCTCTAAAATCACCCATTGACTGAGTACCATTCCTTTGTATGCAGAAAGAAACTGACTCGGGGCTATGGTTAACACTGTAGGAAGGAGGCGTGGCATCCTTATTGCCTATAGGTGCCATTTTAAAAGAAATCAAAGATTGAAAAGGACGAGACAGTCTATCAGAAGGCCTAATAGAAGGACATTAAGCTTACTCCTATTTGCAAAGAGCGAACATCCCCGGGAAGTCAGAACACGTTTCTCAAACTGATTCAAATTAGTTATATCAAAGTTCCCTGAGATGCTGTTGTTCCAGCGACCAAAGAATAGTGCTCTAAGAGAAGCATAGCATGCATTTGTCAAAGGTAAAGGATGAATATACCAACCTAGCCCCTTATCCCCGTGTTGCGGTAAATGTGAAAAGACCCAACAGTTGGACTTATTAAAGATGGCATGTGTAGCATTCATGATAAGTAGTAATGTGTTGTTATGATATTTCTGTCTGTGCTGAGAGTCTCTAGGAGATAGAGTGTGCAAATGCACAAAAGGAGTAGAAACAGTAGGTACATTTTCAGTCGGCAACAAATTCTCAAGCGGATGTACTTCTAGATACGAGAAGCCTAAAACAATTACTATTATAAAACTAATTAACATTGTCACAAAACAGCAGTACGTTTTCGGGGCCCACATAACTAAATGCTCATTTCCGTAACTAGTCACACAGTCTTTTCCCTTTTCCATACGAGCGGAAGCGGTTGCAGGCGTTGTAGTCTTCAAACGAAAAACACCAATGTTTTTAGCTGGCGACCTCCAAGCCGAGCGTCTTCTTAGTCCTTCCACAAACCCTAGCCAACAGAATCCCCTTTTTCAAACAATTGGTTGGGCCAAAAGGAAGCCCTTTGAAGATTTCTCCGAGCGCACAGCTGAACCATGCCGTAAGTCTATTGACTTGGACACAAATCAGACCTTTTGATCCATGGTACTGATTGATCTGTGAACAACGTGTCGTCACTTCCCACTGCAACTGGCGAGTGAACGGAAGTAAGGTTAGAGGCACAATTGGGGATCGCCTCTGGAAACAAAATGGTAGGAGAGTGTAGCGGTGGAATGGCTGTTTCCCCAGACCTCGTAGGATCAGGGAGGATCCCTGACACACTTTCAATGCTAGTTTCTGCTTCGGGATCGTTGGTTGCAGTACTGGTGTGGGGTTCTGCTTCTTCTGTATCATATGGCACTGGGTGTGGAATTTTCTTGGTTTGTGTCGCATGGACACACACCAAGTCGCATGGATACAATTTTTCCGTATGGACACCCGCACCGTCGTCTGTGTTACCAGTAGGACCTGGAAGGGGCCCCGCCAACGAGGTGGAAGGCACGACGATCGCTCAAAGGATTTTGTGAGGACCCACTCCCCAGGTCGTATGCTGTGACCGGGGCCCTCGTATCGTACAGGTAAAGCCTCTCGCACCTGGTGATAAATCAAATACAAGTTTTTAGTCAACTGGCTACAGAAATCTGAAAGAAGTACATTTTCAACATTTCTCAAGGAATGACATTTTGGAAGATTCCAGATATTAGCAGGCCTCCCCATTACCACCTCAAAGGGAGAGAGGCCAGTCTTAGTTTGAGGGGTTGTACGCCTTGATAACAACACGATCGGTAAGGCGTCCGGCCATTTTAGTTTGGTGCCGGCGCACGTCTTAGTGAGCTTGTTTTTGATGATGCGTTGTGTCTTTCCACTAGTCCAGCACTCTGAGCGTGTCTGGCCGAATGGAACCGTTTTTCGATCTGTAATCCCGTGCATATCTGCCGAATTACAGCAGCGATAAAATGTGGACCATTGTCTGACCAGATGACTCTCGGTAGACCGAACCTTGGGAAGTAGTCTTTTAACATGGTCTTTGCAGTAGTCATGGCTATAGCGTCTTTAACAGGAAAAGCCTCTACCCATTTGCTGAAAGCACAGATGACAACTAGCACATACTTCAGGTTGTTACATCGTTCCATTTCAATAAAATCGAAGTGTATAACCTCAAAAGGGACAGAAGGTGGACCAAAACTTCCCCTTCGGAGTTGATGCTCCCTTTCCCACATTATGCTGTAAACAGATCATACAGCCTTGAACGAAGCGTTTAGCTACATTAGAGATTTTGTCGTTTACCCATAATTTTTCCAACATTTTTGTGATTTTTCGTGCACATATATGTGTGGGACCATGAGCCATAACAACTATCATCATAATGTACGCGTCGGGAAGTAGCCATTTCCCTTCATCTCTGTCCACCCAACACCCATCATCATCAAGTTTCCCCAAGCCCTCAGCCCACTTCTTAGACTCTTCTAATGTGGCATTGGCTTGGATATCCCTTACAGAATCAATACCCTCATCCATAGTACAGGCATTTGTGGCTTCCCTCGAAGTATACATGCCTGAAGAGGGATCAGTGGCAGTCTGCTTAGCTATCTGATCAGCAAAAGTGTTCCCTTTTCCTACATCATCTACAATCTTTTGATGCACTGCACATTTTACAATAGCCAACTGAGTAGGGAGTGCAAGCGCTGAGAGTAGCCATACTATCAGGGAGCCATGCTGGATCTTTGTACCATGTGAAGTTAAGAACCCTCCTTCTGACCAAAGTCTCCCAAAGTTGTGAACCACCCTAAAGGCATACTGACTATCAGTGTATATATTCACAGTAAGCCCTTCGGATAGTTTGCAGGTTCGGGTCAAAGCTATAATCTCTGCCGCCTGCGTGGAGTTATGCGTGATTCTCTTGGTTTCCACGACCGTGCTCAATGTAGTGATTGCATAAGCAGCTGTGGATGTACCATCCGGAAGTTTGAAGCACGAGCCATCGCAAAACAGTTCCCCTTGTGGCTTGTTCAAAGGAGTATCTTTTAGATCAATTCTACCCTTTGACATTCACATTACGGCAAATCCCTGGCATACAGGATTGCTTGGGTGGGTAGAAGGAGGATTGTTCACATTATGGCAACTCTCTGGCATAAGGGATTGCTAGAGTGGGTGGAAAGATCGTTCACATTATGCCAACTCCCTGGCATAAGGGATTGCTTGGGTGGGTAGAAGGATCATTCACATTTCGCCAACTCTCTGGCATAAGGGATTGCTCAGGTGGGTAGAAGGATCATTCACATTACGCCAACTCCCTGGCATATGGGATTGCTCGGGTGGGTAGAAGGATCAATCCCATTATGCCAACTCTCTCGCATAAGGGATTGATCGGGTGGGTGTAAAGATCGTTCACATTATGCCAACTCTCTGGCATAAGGAATTGCTCGCGTGGGTAGAAGGATTGTTCACTTTATGCCAACTCTCTGCAATAAGAGATTGCTCTGGTAGGTAGAAGAATCGTCAACATTATGCCAACTCTGTGACATAAGGGATTGCTCGGGTGGTTAGAAGGATCGTTCACATTATGCCACCTCTCTGGCATAAGGGATTTCTCGGGTGGGTGGAATGATTGTTCACATTATGCCAACTCTCTGGCATAAGAGATTGATCAGGTGGGTAGAAGGATTGTTCACATTATGGTAACTCTCTGGCATAAGGGATTGCTCGGGTGGGTGGAAAGATTGTTCACATTATGCCAACTCCCTGGCATAAGGGATTGCTTGGGTGGGTAGAAGGATCATTCACATTACACCAACTCCCTGGCATAAGGGATTGCTCTAGTGGGCAAAAGGATTGTTCACATTATGCCAACTCCTTGGCATACGGGATTGCTTTGGTGAGTAGAAGGAGGATCGTTCACATTATGGCAACTCTCTGGCATAAGGCATTGCTCGGGTGGGTAGACGGATCGTTCACATTATGCAAACTCTCTGGCATAAGGGATTGCCTGGGTGGGTGGAAGGATTGCTCACCTTATGCCAACTCTCTGCAATAAAAGATTGCTCTGTTGGGTAGAAGAATCGTTAACATTATGCCAACTCTGTGTCATAAGGGATTTCTCGGGTGGGTAGAAGGATCAATCCCATTATGCCAACTCTCTCGTATAAGGGATTGCTCGGTTGGGTAGAAGGATTGTTCACATTATGGCAACTCTCTGGCATAAGGGATTGCTCGGGTGGGTGGAAGGATTGTTCACATTATGCCAACTCCCTGGCATAAGGGATTGCTTTGGTGGGTAGAAGGATCAATCCCATTATGCCAACTTTCTCATATAAGGGACTACTCGATGGGTAGAAGGATCGTTCACATTATGCCAAACATTTGGCATAAGGGATTGCTCGGATGAGTAGAAGGATCGTTAACATTATGGCAACTCTCTGGCATAAGGGATTGCTTGGGTGGGCAGAAGGATCGTTCCCATTATGCAAACTCTCTGGCATAAGGGATTGCTTGGGTGGTTAGAAGGATCGTTCACATTATGCCAACTCTCTGCATAAGGGATTGCTCGGCTGGGTTCACATTATGCCCACTTCCTGGCATAAAGGATTGCACTGGTGGGCAGAAGGATTGTTCACATTATGCCAAGTCTTTGGCATAAGGATTTCACGGTTGGACAGAGGGAATACAAATAATCTAAAACATGTGCTCTGTGCATTTGATGTCAGGTGCACGCCACTCTTCGCATTTCAGAGTCCATACAAAGCTACAAAAAGACATTTCAGTTTCTATTTTCACGAAGTCTTAGTGCCTGATGATGTAATTGGTGATGTCATATGAGGTAATGTTATCAGTGACGCCCTCTGTCATCAGACATGAACACACGGACAGCAGTTTATAGGATAGCCGTGTCCAACAGTTGCACTGTGTGTGCAATACGAGTGTCTGGCCTGGAACTAATAACTCAAGCTTTGTCTGCAGTTGTGGGGTAAATTAAGGCATTATTAACCCACTAATGAGGAACACAGGGGAACAGGCCGAGAGCACGTGCAATGCAGAACAAAGGAAGCCATAAACATAAAAGACTTTATTTGAGTAGATCGCTGGGCACAGGTCGTGCTCATCACCCAGAGGAAGGTCAGTAAGTGGCCCCTGGGTGCAAAAAGGTTACAGAAAACCACTTGAAGAGACTGTACTAACATGCATCTGAACACGCCCCATCATTGCATGTTCAATTTCAACAGATCTAGAGAGATGCCTGGCGCAACATGCAATGGCCAGAACATGCAATGGCCAGAGCATGCAATGGCCAGAACATGCAATGGGCGGGAAATGCATATTCTACTGTTGTCTTCCTTTCTTCTAAATGTGTGGATATGTGTGTGTGTGTTTGTTTGAAATGTTCAGCACACTTCCCAACAGTCTACAAACCTGTAATTTGGCATGTGGGTCGGTTCCTGTCATGATAAGGATAGGCTGTCAAGCTGTAGGTATTCTTCAATTACTTTATTCAGGTACTTCAGTTCACAAGGTCATATCAGGCACATTAGGAGATTCGGAAGTACAGACATAGGAACCCACTGGCTCCCATCACCCAGGCGCCCATCTTTCAACTGCCCTGGACGGAGCTCCATTCACACACAAACATTCCAATCCTTCAGCTAACATTCCACACATGACATCACGCCTTGCATCCACCTCATGCAAGCAGGGGGAAAGTCAATCACAACAGTTCCACGGTGTAGACAATGTAACAAGTATGAAATGTACCCTTTTTCAGATTTGTGAATTGTATGCGATGCTTACCCCAGCCATATGGCTCTTGGGCCGTAGTTCTGCCGTACTTCTGTTCATTGTTACTAAACTTCAGCAGTTAATTGTTCCTAAACCTTCCACACTGTCAGCGTTCTAGCTGACATTAGCGCCACTCACTTCTGAAGTCATGCGGGTGACAAAACACAGAGCTTTTGCAGTAATGTGGGTGACAGGAAACGGTGCATGTCCCTTCAATAGTGTCCGCAATGACGCTGTCTATCACATCACGGCAAATCTCTCATGATCATTACAGTGTGAAAGCAAAAAGACAATATCGAGGTTGAGTACCCCAAAAGGAAATTCACCAAACGTGGGTTCAAAAGATACTCAGATCTTTATTCTACAACTGAACAGTTTCAAAGGACAAAGCAACAGATAGCTATCAGGCCCTCAGTACAACACTGCGAAAACCAGCCCTGTTCGGTGTGCTCAGTGAGCGGGACTGTACATCAGAATAGTCGCACCTTTTATACACTCCAAAACATGATGTCCAACCCACTTGCAGGTTAATGAATCTTGGATCTAGGGTTTGTGCCGAGTTCGTTCCTAATTTATGCATCCATACATTTAGGAGTTATCCTTAATCCATTCGAAAACAAATTACAATAGCAACAGTGTGTCTTCGGATTTCCCGTTGAGCCTTTGCAAACATCTTTATACAATATAGTTAAACAAGTGTTCACATAAGATGCTCAAATAGTATTGTACACAATATATGTTCATGGATTAGTATTGATGTCACAGGTGATCCTCTATACACAGGTCAACGAAGGACAAGGTCTCAGTACATGACGCTAACATTTGGCCGGCGGGCAGTTTAGACATTAACTTGTACAGAGAGGTCAAGACGGCCATGTTACATTCCAAACAACATTGTCCACCATCTTAGAAAACAGGGTGACTTTAGAATAAGAATCTAAAATAATGGATGAACCTGAAATGGCGGCTTACACAGATCTAAGGTCAGGACCTTGCAACGCAGATTTCCTTGCAGAGCGACTTGGCCTAGGCCAATTTATATATATATACACATATGAGCAAGAGGGTATAATATGGTTTCCCATTCGACAAATCCTCCTTTTGGCCTATGCCAAGCGCTAAACTACTTCTAATCACTTTACGAATGACTCCACGTCTCAACGTCCATATATCCTGAATCACCATAGGAGATGTCTATTGCCATTAGATCAGATACTAACTTTTCTTTCAACACATATTCATTAGAGTTCTTGTCTGGAGCGTATGTCTTACGTCCTAATGTACCCATCGCCTGTGCGCAACATACCCCTTGCATGGAACATATACCAGGAAGACATTGTATACAACAACAAAGAAACAACAGAATTCCCAAAATGATCAGCAAGACTGAAAGTATCTTCCAACCCCAAGATCGCAAGAAGTCCCAGAACCAAGCACTAAGATCCCAGTTTCCCTCGGGAACATGCACTTCTGAATTTAGGAGATGCAGATTCTGTATTGCCTTGAAGATAGTTGGGGAGGAATCTGGCACGAATACACATCAAGCGGACCCCACTAATTTACATACCCCTCCACGTTCAGACAGGATGACATCTAATGCCATCCGGTTCTGAAGTGCTACTAACCTTATTGCTTTCTGTTCTAAAGTCATATTATAGAGTATGTCAGGGGTCCGGTTGATGGTTCTCTCCAGTACTCTCGCTAGTCTCCTGATATCCTCTGAGTTCAGTATTTGTCCCCAGAATGGCACAAAGGATTTTGCTACGTCTCCCAGAACTTTTGCTGAAGTGTCACAATTCTCGTCCTGCCGTGGACGTGACTTTGAAACCTCTACGTACTAGCTATGAAAACCCCGGGTAACAGGATCCCTAAATAACAAGTTCCCTGCCAATCCCTGGGTAACCATGGAAATGCTACATTACCGCAAACAAAGTAGACAGGCTCGCCTACATACAAAGGTCTGTCTTCCCCAGTCAAATTCGCAACGTTGGTGCAATCTCTAAAATCACCCATTGACTGAGTACCATTCCTCTGTATGCAGAAAGAAACTGACTCGGGGCTATGGTTAACACTGTAGGAAGGAGGCGTGGCATCCTTATTGCCTATAGGTGCCATTTTAAAAGAAATCAAAGATTGAAAAGGACGAGACAGTCTATCAGAAGGCCTAATAGAAGGACATTAAGCTTACTCCTATTTGCAAAGAGCGAACATCCCCGGGAAGTCAGAACACGTTTCTCAAACTGATTCAAATTAGTTATATCAAAGTTCCCTGAGATGCTGTTGTTCCAGCGACCAAAGAATAGTGCTCTAAGAGAAGCATAGCATGCAGTTGTCAAAGGTAAAGGATGAATATACCAACCTAGACCCTTATCCCCGTGTTGCGGTAAATGTGAAAAGACCCAACAGTTGGACTTATTAAAGATGGCATGTGTAGCATTCGTGATAAGTAGTAATGTGTTGTTATGATATTTCTGTCTGTGCTGAGAGTCTCTAGGAGATAGAGTGTGCAGATGCACAAAAGGAGTAGAAACAGTAGGTACATTTTCAGTCGGCAACAAATTCTCAAGCGGATGTACTTCTAGATACGAGAAGCCTAAAACAATGACTATTATAAAACTAATTAACATTGTCACAAAACAGCAGTATGTTTTCGGGGCCCACATAACTAAATGTTCATTTCCATAACTGGTCACCCAGTCTTTTCCCTTTTCCATATGAACGGAAGCGGTTGCAGGCGTTGTAGTCTTCAAACGAAAAACACAAATGTTTTTAACTGGCAACCTCCAGGCCGAGCGTCTTCTTAGTCCTTCCACAAACCCTAGCCAAAAGAATCCCCTTTTTCAAACAATTGATTGGGCCAAAAGCAAGCCCTTGATGACTTTCTTCTTCTCCGAGTGCACAGCCGAACCCTGCCGTAAGTCTATTTCCTTAGACGCAGATCGTACCTTTTGATCCCTGGTACTGATTGATCCGTGAACAACGTGTCATCACTTCCCACTGGAAGCGGTGAGTGAACGTAAGGTTAGAGGCACAATTGGGGATCGCCTCTGGAAACAAAATGGTTGGAGAGTGTAGCGGTGGAATGGCTGTTTCCCCAGACCTCATAGGATCAGGGAGGATCCCCGACACACTTTCAATGCTAGATACTGCTTCGGGATCGTTGGTTGCAGTACTGGTGAGGGGTTCTGCTTCTTCTGTATTGTATGGCAATGGGTATGGAATCTTCTTGGTGTGTGTCGCATGGATCCAATTTTTCTGTCCGGACACCCGCACCGTCGTCTGTTTGACCAGTAGGACCAGGAAGAGCCCCGTCAACGGGGTGGAAGACAAGACGATCGATCGAAGGATTTTGTGAGGACCCACTCCCCAGGTCGTATACTGTGACCGGGACCCTCGTATCATACAGGTAAAGCCTCTCGCACCTGGTGATAAATCAAATACAAGTTTTTAGTCAACTGGCTACAGCAAACTGAAAGAAGTACATTTTCAACATTTCTCAAGGAACGACATTTTGGAAGATTCCAGATATTAGCAAGCCTCCCCATTACCACCTCAAAGGGAGAGAGCCCAGTCTTAATTTGATGGGTTGTATGCATTGATAACAACACGATCGGTAAGGCGTCCGGCCATTTTAGTTTGGTGCCAACACACATCTTGGCGAGCTTGTTTTTGATGATGCAGTTGTGTCTTTCCACTAGTCCAGCACTCTGAGTGTGTCTGGCTGAATGGAACCGTTTATCGATCTGTAATCCCGTGCATATCTGCCGAATTACAGTAGAGATAAAATGTGGACCATTGTCTGACCAGATGACTCTCGGTAGCCTGAACCTTGGGAAGTAGTCTTTTAACATAGTCTTTGCAGTAGTTATGGCTGTAGCGTCTAACAGGAAAAGCCTCTACCCATTTGCTGAAAGCACCTATGACAACTAGCACGTACTTCAGGTTGTTACATCGTTCCATTTCAATAAAATCAAAGTGTATTACCTCAAAAGGGACAGAAGGTGGACCAAAACTGCCCCTCGGAGTTGATGTTCCCTTTCCCACATTATGCTGTAAACAGATCATACAGCCTTGAATGAAGCGTTCAGCTACATTAGAGATTTTGTCGTTTACCCATAATTTTTCCAACATTTTTGTGATTTTTCGTGTACATATATGTGTGGGACCATGAGCGATAACAACCATCATCATAATATACGCATCGGGAAGTAGCCATTTCACTTCAACTCTGTCCACCCAACACCCATCATCATCAAGTTTCCCCAAGCCCTCAGCCCACTTCTTATACTCTTCTAATGTGGCATCGGCTTGGATATCCCTTACAGAATCAATACCCTCATCCATAGTACTGGCATCTCTGGCTTCCCTCGAAGTATACATGTCTGAAGAGGGATCAGTGGCAGTCTGTTTAGTTATCTGATCAGCAAAAGCGTTCCCTTTTCCTACATCATCTACAATCTTTTGATGTGCTGCGCATTTTACAATAGCCAACTGAGTAGGGAGCGCAAGCGCTGAGAGCAGTTGTACTATCAGGAAGCCATGCTGGATCTTTGTACCATGTGAAGTTAAGAACCCTCTTTCAGACCAAAGTCTCCCAAAGTTGTGGACAACCCCAAAGGCATACTGACTATCAGTGTATATATTCACAGTAAACCCTTCGGAAAGTTTGCAAGCTCGGGTCAAAGCTATAATCTCTGCAGCCTGCGTGGAGTTATGCGTGATTCTCTTGGTTTTCACGACCGTGCTCAGTGTAGTGATTGCATAAGCAGCTGTGGATGTACCATCCGGAAGTTTGAAACAGGAGCCATCGCAAAACAGTTCCCCTTGTGGCTTGTTCAAAGGAGTATCTTTTAGATCATTTCTACCCTTTGTCTCTTGTTCGGTAGTGTAAAGACAGTCATGTGACTCTTCGTCACTGCAAGCAGTACCTTGCGGGAAAGGTAAAAGTTCAGCCGGATTAAGAACACAACACCTCTTAATTTGTATGTGTGGTGCAAACAAGATCAATTCATATCTCGTCAACCGTGCGGAAGTGATGTGTTGCATTTGAGTTCTGTTTAGTAGAACATCTACAGAGTGAGGTACCATCAGGGTTAAAGCATGGCCTAGGGCGATTCCCTCACTCTGTTTTACAGACGCAGCTGCAGCAGCGAAAGCTCGCAAACATCTTGTCAAAGCGCATAATACAGGTTTGAGGGCGGAGGAAACATAACCGCACGGCCTATTCCTCCCTCCATGTTCCTGCGTTAATACAGCCAAAGCACATCCATCACATTCATGCACAAACAACACAAATGCCATTTCATAATTTGGTGTGCCCAAAACCGGTGCCAAGAACAATGCAGTCTTGAGCAGATCAAATGCTTGCTGGTGCTCCATGTTCCACAGCAATTGTGAAGAAATGCCCTTCTTCGTCAGAGCCAACATCGGCTTAATCGTTAACAAAAAGTTGGGGATCCACTGCCTACAGTAAGAAGCCATTCCTATCAAGGCTCTAACTTCTTTCTGTGTATTTGGGACAGACATGCTATAAATGAGTTTTATCCGTTCAGGCGTGAATCTTCTTCCCTCCTTTAACAAGCGAGAGCCTAAATAGGTGACCTTCTGGCAACAATATTGACATTTTTCAAGCAAAGCTTTATGGCCAGGTGAATAAGTAACAACACAGTACCCTCCTTACAAGCCCTTTCTGAGTCGGCAGCTAAAAGCAAGTCATCAACATATTGAAGCAATGTACAAGTAGAGGGCAACTCAAGGGTATTGAGCTGCTCTTTCAAAGCCCTACTGTAGATGCTAGGATTTTCCGTGTAACCTTGTGGTGCACGGGTAAATGTGAAGGAGCGTCCGCCCAATGTGAACGTAAACAAATATCTACTGTCCTTGTGTATAGGAATACTAAAGAAAGCATTTTTTAGAGCCACAGCCCTAAAGTAAGTAGCTGAAGCCGGAATCATAGTCAATATCGTCGTCACATCAGGCACAATTGGAAATTGTGGAGCGACGATCTTATTGATGGCACGCAAATCAATTATGAAACGATAAGGAATTGCATTATCGCCTTTTTTGTACAGGGGCAAAATTGTACTATTGCACAAACTACCTGCAATTTCCTCGATCACCCCTCGATGTACAAAATCGGAGACGATGCATTTCAAAACTTGCTCACCATCGACTGAAATCTTGTACTGTGGAATACATGGCAGCTTCACTTCATGTTTCAAGACAATTTTAACAGGCTCAATTTGCAAAACACCGACATCATTGTCGTCAATTGCCCACAGACACTCCGGAACATCACTAAATTCAGGTGGCAAAGGTCTGGTCAAGAATTGAGAAACAGAAAGTTGCTGTGGTGAAATCGTCAAACGCACTCCATCAGAAGAACAATTAATTACCGCATTTAATTCCTTCAACAGATTCAACCCCAGCAAATTTTCTCCACAATTCAAAGTCAAAAGGAATGGACAGTGGTCCGTAAAGGGACCCAAAGAAACAGGTACCGGCAAAGAAACTGGACAGGCAACTGGTGTGCCAGAAAACCCTACACAAACATTGGTTTGCCCTGACAGTGGAATGTTTGGAACCCGAGAATGATGGATGGAACAATTCTGTGCCCCTGTATCTATCAAAAATAGATGTTTCCTATTTCCCACCAACATTTCAACGTAGGGACCTTTCTGATTAACGGGAATAGGCGTCGGTTCCAAACCCTGCTTCGGGCAATCCTAGCGAAACAAAATGTCATTAAAAGGAAGTTCTTCAGAGAGATAAGCGGCACAAGGATGGTCAAAAATGTTTCTAGTATCCGCACTTGGTGCCTGATTATCCTGTGAAAAAGGGTGCTGTGAATCTTGTGCGAACTGACCTCTACCAGGGCCCCCGACACCCGGGCGACCTCTGGATCATCTACCCATATTCCCAAATGTGTTATTTGACCTCTGTCGGAGGATCGGGCATTGTGCACGCCAATGACCCTCTTGCCTACAATAGGCACACTGGTTAATGTTTACAGGAACCAAGGGCACATTTCCTTGTGGAACATACTGACCTCTAATTTGTGAATTACCCCCTCAAGGGCCTCTAACAATTTGCTGTAACAATACTTTTGTCTTCAAATCACCTTTCCTCTTTTCGACTCTTTACTTTTTATTATTGACACGATTCTCATAGTACTGAGCCATGTGCAGTACTACTGATTGAGACTTCGCTTACTAAGCGCTCTCAGAAGACATGATTTGCGACTGGATGTCAGGCAACAATACACGCACAAATTTGTCTACAAATAATCTTTTCCCAGACTCTGTGCCCAAATCTTGACCACTGAAATCCGAGAATACTTGTTCGAACCGATTACAGAACTCGGTGACATCATCAGACTTCCCTTGGACACAGGCAGTAAGCTTGTCCCAGATAATTCTCTTTTCGGGAATTATAGTTTTCAATTTCACAACGATTCTGTCAGGCAAAGTTAGTATCACCTGAGACGGTCTTTCGCCACCTGGGCTTTCTCCATCAAGTCTGATTATGTTAGCCCATGTATCTCCTAACCCTGCTACATCGTCTATAGTTCTAACCTGTTTCCATAAATCTACGGGCTGGAGTATGGGAAATAACAGGTCAATATCACTTAAAGTGAATACTGAGGAATGCAAAACAGACTCTATTTCTTTATAGAACCCTGTCAGATTTTTCCTAATGTCGGGAATAGATTGCCTAATGGTGTTCACTTCCTGTCTTGAGAACGAGACGTAAACGAACTGTGACACATTGTGTGCAGGGTTATCCTGAGCTGCCGTACCTGCTGCAATGTTAGCAGGGATCTCAACTTTTGGGAAGAATGTCGGAGGAACCTCTCTCACAGGCAACTGAGAAGTAGGCAACTCTGAACGCTTTCTAAGCAACAGAGCCAAATCGAGCGCTAAAGCAGCCGAAGAAGTGTCAAGTGAAAAAGCCCTCTTATAAATACTCAATGACTCTGCGGGACAACAAATATTTCTTTTTACACACTCATCCTGTAGGTATTCTACCATGACCTGTATCACTCTCCTCTGCATTTCTGGCGTATATTGACTATATGTGTCATATACTTCAATAGGAGTTATCAATGTGTCTGAGATCCATCTATTCGCATCTTTCGTGCAGATTTGCATTTCCTCAGATATCGATTTACGACAAGGGAGGAACCGTTTCTGTACATACATAATGTCCAAACTATCTCCATCTTCATCCTCATTCTGTAGCCTTTCCAACTCCTTTCTATACTCAAATACCCTCTCAACATGCTCTTGTACTCTCTCCGCAGTGTCTCTAGAGAACGCTAAGGTGTTCAGATCCCTCAACCCTTGTGGGAGATCTGTATCATTTAATCTGTCCCACATTACACACAAATGAATCCCTAATCCCTCAATAAAAACATTTTTCTCAGGAAAATTGTCCATATTAGAAAGTGTGGCAAAAACATTAGCTTGATCATCCCTCTCCATACAATGCTTAGCCAATGCAATCAACTCACGTTTCTTCTCTGGAGGTACAGTATTGCGAGTGACAACCCTTGATCCCGCTTCCTGATCTACTACAAGCGGCATAGAACCACTTGGAAGAGGGAGAATAGGCAAATTTAACGGAGGTGGAAAATCAGGTGGAGGAGCAGTGACAAAAGGAGGACCAACAACTGGAGGAGGGGGAACAGCAGAAGGAACGATAGGAGCAGCAGGAGGAATAACAGCAGGAAAGGGCAAACCAGCAGGAAGAGGAACGTACCGTTGTAGCGCAGTGGCACCAGGCCTTCGTTCATTTATCAACTTATCTATAAGTTCATCGGAAACATAAAAATCTTTAGAAGGATAGATTTTCTGGATACCAAGTGAGAAAGCCCTATCCATATTCCTAGCCGACTCAGAATGTTTATCTTGGTCACATAACAACGCTTTCTCGGTGTTTGTTTTATGACAGCGTGCAAGTTTTTCTCTACTTTTAAGCTGCTGTAATGCTTCTTTCTTCCAATTCTGTAATATATCAAATGCTGCAGGTCTAGCCTTTTTCTTTAATAATATAGATTCTAAATACTCAATACGAGGGATTTCAAAACTACCATTGATTGGCCACTGAAGTTCAGAAGCATGTCTAGTTAGTCTGTGCCAAATATCATTAAACACTATCCTACCAATGCCATGCTTACAGTACACAGTACAAGCCGGCGACCCGTCCTGTGGTGCCGGACGGCTAAATTCCAAAGATTGTCTGTCCTTGTGGAATAATGCCCTGAAGCAGGCAGACATTTTCCCAGGCATATCAGAATACTGGTGTTACCTGGTCAGTAATTACACTTGCAAGTGTAATGCTCCAAAACAAATTATCAGGATACTTAAGAATCGGGTCACGACTCACCTGATCAAGCCTAAGGAGGTCCGATCGTATTTCAAAGTTTTTCTAACAGATTGTACCTCGTGTTTGGTGATTTCAGCAAATCTGCCCGCCTCGATAAGTGGACCCTTGTCAAGATGCCGACTCGGACCGCATGCTCACCGTCCAGGGATCGGGCCGTGCAGCGCTGCTGAGGTATTGTGTCTCATTCAGGAAAGGGGCCCCTTTGACACCGTCCAATCCCGGTCCGATAGCCGCGTAAACCTTCAACGAGCTAGCATCAATCTTGAGGGTCCCTATTCGGGCGCCATCTGTGAAAGCAAAAAGACAATATCGAAGCTCAGTAGAATGGAGGAGAGTTCCAGGGTGCTCATTTTGGCCAGGGCAAGAGGCTTTGGAATTGGATGAAGACCCAGGAGAATGGAGGAGAGATCCAGGGTGCTGATTGTGGCAAATCCAGGAGACTCTGTAGCTGGATGAAGACCCAGGAGAATGGAGGAGAAGTCCAGGGGGGGTTATTGTGGCCAGGCCATGAGGGTCTGTATCTGGATGAAAACCCAGGAGAATGGAGGAGAGTTCCAGGGTGCTCATTGTGGCAAGTCCAGAGGCTTTGTAGCTGGATGAAGACCCAGGAAAATGGAGGAGATGTCCAGGGTGCTCATTGTTTCCAGACCAGGAGGTTCGATGTGGATGAAGACTCAGAAGAATCCAGGGTTCTCATTTTGGTCAAGCCAGGAGGATCTGCATCTGGAAGAAGACCCAGGAGAATTGAAGAGAGATCCAGGGTGCTAATTGTGGCCAAGCCAGGAGGCTCTGGATCTGGATGAAGACCCGGTAGAATGGAGGAGAGAACTTGGATGCTCATTGTGGCCAGGCCAGGAGTCTCTGGAGCTGGATGAAGACTCAGGAGAATGGAGGATAGATCCAGGGTCTTCATTGTGGCCAAGCCAGGAGGCTCTCAATCTGGATGGAGACCCATGAGAATGGAGGAGAGATCCACGGTGCTCATTGTGGCCAGGCCAGGAGACTCTGGATCTGAAAGAAGACCCAGGAGAATGGAGGAGAGATCCAGGGTACTCATTGTTGCCAGACCAGGAGACCCTGGATCTGGAAGAAGACCCAGAAGAATGGAGGAGAGATCTAGGGTGCTCATTGTGGCCAGGCCAGGAGACTCTGGATCTGGAAGAAGACCCAAGAGAATTAACAGTTTCTCATATTACATGAAACTAACCATTAATATAGGTGTTTTTATCCAAAGCAGATGCACTGCTTTTTTCTGCAGAATTGGTGGATCGTGTGCACTGGAGCAGCTCTCCAACACCCCTGTGCTTGCATGGTGTCTATGAAGTGGACAACAGGGTAGTGAAGGCAAGTCCATTTTTACGCACACTCCAGAGTGAATACAAACCTCTAGGACAATAAGCCAGGAGGCATCTTTGCAAGGATAACAAGGTTTAACGTTACAGAATACAAATATCAGCAAAGGACTCTGCTGCTCTAGGATGTTCTGATTAATCTCAGTACAAGCAGTAGCTTAAAAGGCTGTGTAGCATCATCACACACAGTGAAAACTGGTGCCACTGATTGGTAAGACCATATACATGGACCTGCTCCATAGGGGATGCCAGGCTACAATTGCTTGATTTCTCCACCATCTATCAGGCTCCACGTGGGTCGGCTGGCCTCCTCTTGAAGTCTGGTGAAGTCTGGTGAAGATCGGGTCGCTCATGAAATATAGTATTGCTTCTAAACTAGCACGCTAAGCCTACTTCTACATCACTGTGGCATGCACCTGGGCGTCTTGGGGTGTGGTGCCAGGGGAAAGGGAGGAAAGGGAGGATGAAATGCAGTCACACTGACCCACACATTCTGGGCTTTTTTGATACCACTCCTCTCGCACCCAAGGTCTCCACACTGGGTTTGATTTATAATTAATCCCTCCCTGTACCTCGTGTTACAAAGGATGTATTTTATGCTGGGGGTGAAACAGTTGCGCATGCTTAGATCTCTTATGGACTCTTGATTTGTTCTAGGACAGGGGGGTCTTTTGCTTATCCTAGAATGCAGGGATGTGGGGGTCAGCTCAGTGGTGTGGGGTTGGCTTTGGGCTTGCTGGGTCGGGGTTGGAGGCCTGCTGACTTAGTGGCGATCAATGGACGCTGCACAGAGCCTGGTGTTGTCTCATGCTCTTGCAGGGCGCGTTCCTCTGAAAGATACTAAATATTTGCAACAGTGAAGGAACATGGGGGGAAGTGGACTTCCGTGAGAACTGGCAGTGGAGGTTTATTCTGTCTTAATGATGTTGGGCCCAGTGAGATCTTTCTATGAAACTTAGCTGGTGCAGCACGGTTATGCAAGCCTGTGGTTTGGTCATACCTACAAAATGGGGTTTTATTCTATGCGCGTTCTAATGTCATGCACCTGCTGTTTGCGCTATTTTACCTTTGCACCGAGTTTCATAGTGCATTTCTCTCCTCCCATATGCACTACACTATCTCATAGGGATTTGTCTCACCTGAAAGCACTTAGGGCAGTGGTATATACTCTATCTATCCCAACAGTAGCAATAAGAATAAAGGGAGGATTCTAAAGGCCACCTGCCGAGAATTATAGCCACACATTCAAAGATTGCTATCTCTTAAGGGACAGCACCACCCACAGCGCTACGAGATAAAACTCCAGAAAAGGTCACCCAATGCCTTACAGGACCCATGTGCGTGTATATGCCAAGAGTCTGTAGGAAAAGGGAATGCCAACAAGGGAAGGGGTCAAGTGTCTGTAGGAAAAGGGAATGTCGACAAGGGAAGGGGCCAAGTGTCTGTAGGAAAAGGGAATGCCGACAAGGGAAGGGGCCAAGTGTCTGTTGGAAAAGGGAATGCCGACAAGGCAAGGGTCAAGTGCCTGTAGGAAAAGGGAATGCCGACAAGGGAAGGGGCAGAGTGTCAATAGGAAAAGGGAATGCCGACAAGGGAAGGGGCCAAGTGTCAGTAGGAAAAGGGAATGCCGACAAGGGAAGAGGCCAAGAGCCTGTAGGACAAGGGAATACCGACAAGGGAAGGGGCCAAGAGCCTCTAGGAAAAGGGAATGCCGACAAGGGAAGGGACCAAGAGCCTGTAGGAAATGGAATGCCGACAAGGGAAGGGGCCAAAAGCCTGTAGGAAAAGGGAATGCCAACAAGGGAAGGGGCCAAGTGTCAGTAGGAAAAGGGAATGGCGACAAGGGAAGGGGCCAAGTGTCAGTAGGAAAAGGGAATGCGGACAAGGGAAGGGCCCAAGAGCCTGTAGGAAAAGGGAATGCCGACAAGGGAAGGGGCCAAGTGTCAGTAGGAAAGGAGAATGCCAACAAGGGAAGGGGCCAAGTGTCTCCAGTAAAAGGGAATGCCGACAAGGGAAGGGGCCAAATGTCTGTAGGAAAAGGGAATGCCGACAACGGAAGGGGCCAAGTGTCTGTAGGAAAAGGGAATGCCGACAAGGGAAGGGGCCAAGTGTCTGTAGGAAAAGGGAATGCCGACAAGGGAGGGGTCCAAGAGCCTGTAGGAAAAGGGAATGCCGACAAGGGAAGGGGCCAAGTGTCTGTAGGTAAAGGGAATGCCGAAAAGGGGAGGGCCCAAGAGTCTGTAGGAAAAGGGAATGCCAACAAGGGAAGGGGCCAAGAGCCTGTAGGAAAAGGGAATGCTGACAAGGGAAGGGGCCAAGTGTCTGTAGGAAAAGGGAATGTCGACAAGGGAAGGGGCCAAGTGTCTGTAGGAAAAGGGAATGTCGGCAAGGGCTGGGCCAAATATCCATGTACTTGTTGGTAAGTGGTAAGTTGCTTCAAATAACGACTGACAGTAGCATCATCATACATGATGTGTAGTGTGAAAATGAAATACTACTAGTCAGCAAAGGAAATACCGCTCCTACCATGAGCTATGTGTGCCCTGCCCATATTCTCTAGCCCTCACTTTCCCCAATATAGACTCGCCTCTTTCCCTGTGGCTCAGGCATGCAGATTGCATGCACCCCCTGCAGGGAACATCTCAGCAGTCACAGTGTAAACACACCACTACCTTCCTTAGTGCCGTTATGGCATATGATTGTCAACACACCTTGTCATGTATCTGTCATGATCACTCGCTAAAGCGTGTCCCAATCATTGGCCCCTTCACATCTGCCATCTCTGCTGCATCGCAGGACATCTTTAACGCGGGAGCCCTTTACACGGGTGTGGCGGATTTATGTGAAAGCAAAAGAAATATCAAGGCTGAGTACCTTTAAAAGAAAATACACCAAACGCAGGTTATAAAGATACACAGATCTTTATTCAAAGTAACTGAACAGTTTTCAAAGAAACAGAGTATCGGATAGCTATCAGGCCCTCAGTTCACCACAGCGAATACCAGCCCGTTTGGTGTGGGAAGTGAGTGGGACTGTACATCAGAATAGTCACACCTTTTATACACTCCAAAACATGATGTCCAACCCACTTGCAGGTTAATGAATATGGGATCTAGGGTTTGTGCAGAGTTCATTCCCTAATTTATGCAGCTATACATTTAGGGGTTATCCTTAACATATTCGCAAACAAGTTACAATAGCAACAGTGTGTCTTTGGATTTTGCGTTGAGCCTCTGCACATTAATTTATACAATATAGTAAAACAGTGTTCACATAAGATGCTCAAACAGTATTGTGCATGATATACGTTCATGGATTAGTCTCGTCGGTACAGGTTATCCTTTATACACAGGTCAACGAGGGACAAGGTCTCAGTACATGACCCTAACATTTGGCCTGCAGGCAGCTTAGACATTAACTTGCACACAGAGGTCAAGATGGCCATGTTACATTCAAAACGACACTGTCCACCATCTTATAACACAGGGTGACTTTCCCACCGTGGATGAGGCTTTGAAACCTCTACAGTACTTACTATTAATACCCCTGGTAACAGGAGCCCTAAATAACAAGTTCCCTGCCTATCCCTGGGTAACCATGGAAATGCTAAATTACCAGCAAACAAAGTAGACAGGTTTGCCTACATACAGAGGTCTGTCTTTCCCAGTCAAATTTGCAACGTTGGCGCAACCTTTAAAATCACCCATTGACTGAGTACCATTCCTCTGTATGTAGAAAGAAACTGAATCGGGGCTATGGTTAACAGTGTAAGAAGGAGGCGTGGCATCCTTATTGCCCATAGGAGCCATTTTAAAAGAAATCAAATATTGGAAAGGACGAGGCAGTCTATCAGAAGGCCTAATAGAAGCAACGTTGAGCTTACTCGTATTTGCACAAAGCGAGCACCCCAAGGGAGTCAAAACATGTTTTTCAAACTGATTCAAATTAGTCCCATCGAAGTTCCCTGAGATGCTATCGTTCCAGCGACCAAAGAATAGTGCTCTAAGGGAAGCATAACATGCAGTTGTCAAAGGTAAAGTATGAATATACCAACCTAGCCCCTTATCCCCATTTTGCGGTAAATACGAACAGACCCAACAGTTGGACTTATTAAAGATGGCATGTGTAGCATTCATGATAAGTAATAATGTGTTGTTGTGATGTCTCTGTCTATGCTCAGAATCCCTAGGAGATAGAGTCTGCAGATGCACGAAAGGAGTAGAAACAGTAGGCACATTTTCAGTCGGTAACAAATTCTCGAGCGGATATTCTTCCTCTAGATACCAGAAGCCTAAAACAATGACTATTATAAAACCAATTAACATTGTCAACAAACAGCAATACGTTTTCGGGGCCCATGTTGCAGACTGTCCTTTTTTCGCAGCTGGTCACACGTTCACTTATCAGTCTTGTACGAGCGGTAGCGGTGGCAGGCATTGTAATCTTCAAACGAACACGCCAATGTTTTTAGCTAGCGACCTCCAGGCAGAGCGTCTTCTTAGTCCTTCCACAAACCCTAACCAACAGAATCCCCGTGTAGACAATAGATCGGGCCAAAAAGGCAAGCCCTTGCTGATTTTACTCGATCGCACAGCCGAACCGTGCAGTAGGTCTATTTCCTAGGTTGCAGATCGTACTTTGTGCTTCCTGGTACTGAGTGATCTGAGAACAACGTGTCGTCACTTCCCGTTGGATGCGACATATCAAGAACAAGAGAGGATGCAAGATCCGGAACAACAGCTTCTGGAAACAAAACTGTTGGAGAGTGTGGAGGCAAAAGGGCTGTTTCCCCAGGCCCCACGGGCTCAGGGAGAGTCTCTGACGCACTCTCGATGCTGTTTACTGCTTCGGAATTGTTGATTGCAGCACTGGTGAGGAGTTCTGTTTCTTCTGTATCTTGTGGCACTGGGTGTGGAATCTTCTTGGTGTGCGTTGCATGGATCCAATTTTTCCAGCCAGCCACCCGCACCGACCGTCTTCGTGACCAGCAGGACTTAGAAGGGGCCCCGCCACCGAGGTGCAAGGCAAGAGGATCGCTCAAATGCTTTTGTGAGAACCCAGTCACCGGGCCATATGCTGTGACCGGGGCCCTCATATCGTACAGGTAAAGCCTCTTGCACCTGGTGATATTTAGTCAACTGGCTACAGTAATCTGAAAGAAGTACATTTTCTACATTTCGCAGTGAACGACTTTTTGGAAGGTTCCAGATATTAGCAGGCCTCCCCATAACCACCTCAAAGGGAGAGAGCCTAGTCTTAGTTTGAGGGGCTGTACGCATGGATAACAACACGATCGATAAGGCGTTCGGCCATTTTAATTTGGTACCGGCACACGTCTTAGCGAGCTTGTTTTTGATGATGCCATTGTGTCTTTCTACTAGTCCGGCACTCTGAGCGTGTCTGGCCGAATGGAACCGTTTATCGATCTGTAATCCTGCGCTTATCTGCAGAATTACAGCAGTGATATAATGTGGACCATTGTCCGACAAGATGACTCTTGGTAGCCCGAAAATAGGGAAATATTATTTTAACCTAGTCTTTGCAGTAGTCATGGCTGTAGCGTCTTTAACAGCAAAAGCCTCAACCCATTTGCTAAAAGCACAAATGACAACTAACACGTATTTCAAGTTATTACATCGTTCCATTTTAATAAAATCAAAGTTTATAACCTCGAAGGGGACAGAAGGTGGACCAAAATTTCCCCTAGGAGTTGGCGTTCCCTTTCCCACATTATGCTGTAAACAGATCATGCAGTTTTGGACAAAACGTTCAGCTACCTTAGAGATTTTGTCATTCACCCATACATTTTCCATCATTTTTGTAATCTTGCGGTCGCATCTATATGTGGGACCAAGAGCCATAACAAACATCATCATAATATATGCGTCAGGAAGTAGCCATTTCCCATTCGACTCTGTCAAATCAACACCCATCATCTTCAAGTTTCCACAAGCCCGGAGCCCACTTTTTAGACTCTTCCAATGTGGCATCGGCTTGGATATCCCTTACAGAATCGATACTCTCATCCATAGTACAGGCATTTGTGGCTTCCCTTGAAGTATATATGTCTAAAGAGAGATCATTGGCAGTCTGTTTAGCTATCTGGTCGGCAAAAGCATTCCCTTTCCCTATATCATCTACAATATTTTGATGCACTGAGCATTTTACAATAGCTAACTGAGTAGGGAGTGCAAGCACTGAGAGTAGCCGTACTATCAGGGAGCCATGCTAGATCTTTGTACCATGTGAAGTTAAGAACCCTCTTTCTGACCAAAGTCTCCCAAAGTTGTGAACCACCCCAAAGGCATACTGACTGTCAGTGTATATATTCACGGTAAGCCCTTTGGAAAGTTCGCAAGCACGGGTCAATGCTATAATCTTTGTGGCCTGCACAGAGTTATGCGTGATTCTCTTGGTTTCCATGACCGTGCTCAACGTAGTGATTGCATAAGCAGCTGTGGATGTACCATACGGAAGTTTGAAGCAGGAGCCATCGCAAAACAGCTCCCCTTGCGGATTGTTCAAAGGAGTATCTTTCAGATTAATTCTACCCTTTGTCTCTTGTTCAGTAGTGTAAAGACAATTGTGTGACTCTTCGTCACTGCAAGCAGTACCTTGCAGGAAAGGTAAGAGTTCAGCCGGATTAAGAACACAACTCCTCTTAATTTGGATGTGTGGTGCAAACAAGATCAATTCATATCTTGTCAACTGTGCGGAAGTGAAGTGTTGCATTTGAGTTCTGTTCAGTAGAACATCTACAGAGTGAGGTACCATCAGGGTTAAAGCATGGCCTAGGACCATTCCCTCACTCTGTTTTACAGACGCAGCAGCAGCAGCGACAGCTCGCAAACATCTTGGCATCTTGGCAAAGTGTATGCTACAGGATCAAGGGTGGAAGAAAAGTAACCGCACGGCCTATTCTTCCCTCCATGTTCCTTCGTTAACACAGCCAAAGCACATCCATCACATTTATGCACAAACAACACACAGGTCTTCTCATAATTTGGTGTGCCCAAAACCGGTGCCGAGCACAATGCAGACTTGAGCAAATCAAATGCATGCTGGTGCTCCATGTTCCACGGCAATGGCAAAGAAATGCCTTCTTCGTCAGAGCCAACGGCTTAATCGTTAACGAGAAATTGGGGATCCACTGCCTACAGTAAGAAGCCATTCCTTTCAAGGCTCTAACTTCTTTCTGCAAATTTGGGACAGACATGCTAGAAATGAATTTTATCCGTTCAGGCGTCAATCTTCTTCCCTCCTTTGACAGGAGAGAGCCTAAGTAGGCGACCTCCTGGCAACAATACTGAAGTTTCTTAAGCAAAGCTTTATGACCATGTTTAGCCAGGTGAATAAGCAACAACACAGTGCCCTCCTTACAAGCGCTTTCTGAGCCAGCAGCTCAGAAAGCGAGACATCAACATACAGCAAGTCATCAACATATTGAAGCAGTGTACAAGTAGAGGGTAACTCAAGGGTATCGAGTTGTTCTTTCAGAGCCCTACTGTAGATGCTAGGACTTTCCGTGTAACCCTGTGGTGCACGGATAAATGTGAAGGAGCGTCCCCCTAAGGTGAACGCGAACAAATATCTACTGCCCTTGTGTATAGGAAACTAAAGAAAGCATTCTTTAGATCCACAACACTAAAATGAGTAGCTGAAGCCGGAATCATAGTCAGAATCGTTGTCACATCAGGCACAATTGGAAATTGTGGAGCGACGATCTTATTGATGGTACGTAAATCAATTATGAAACGAAAAGGAATCGCATTATCGCCTTTTTTGTACGCGGGCAAAATCGGACTATTGCACAAACTACCTGCAATTTCCTCAATCACCCCTCGATGTACAAAATCGGAGACAATGCATTTCAAAGCTTGCTCACCATCGACTGAAATCGTATGCTGCGGAATGCGCGGCAGCTTCACTCCATATTTCAAAACAATCTTAACAGACTCAATTTGCAAAACGCTGACATCATTGTCGTCAACTGCCGATAAACACTCCGGAACATCACTAAATTCTGGGAGAAAAGATCTAGTCAAGAATTGAGAGACAGAAAGTTGCTGTTGTCAAAAGAGAAATTATATTGTGCCTCCTATTGCAATAAATATATGTATATTGGCCTATGCCAAGCTGCTCGAAAGTCGCTTACAAAAGAATCCGTGTTGCAAGGTCCTGACCTTAAAATCAATGTAGGCCAATCCGCCATTTTAGGATTTGCTTTGTAAAAGTCACCCTGTGAGTTAAAATGGTGGACGATGTCATTCCAAAATACAACATGGCCGTCTTGAATCTGTACATAGCTAATATGTAACTTGCCTGCAGGCCACTCGTTGAGGTCGTGAACTGAGACCTTGCCCTTCGTTGACTGTGTGTAAGAAATTACTTGTGTAAAGAAACTAATCCACGAGTATACTATTAAAACAATGTATTCAAACACTGAACATAGAACACTTGTTTAACCACATTGTATTAATGTTTAAGAAAACTAACATGGAAAATCCCACATCACACAGTTGCTGTATAGGCTTCTTGATACATGTATTAAAAGCGAACCAGTTATATACGATTGTTCGAGACTTGGCATGAACCCTAGATCGGTGAGGTATTAAGTGGAATCTTAACCCGAAGTGGGGCTGGACATCGTGCCCACAAAGTGTATAAAAAGCCAATGCATTCTAATGTACAGCGTCTCTCACTGAACACACTGAACCACGCTGGAGTTCGTTGCGTTGTACTGAGGGCCGATAGCTATCTGATTTTGCTCTGTTTTTGTAACTGGATTCAGTATAAAATAAAGTATTTTGTATGTTCCTTTGTAACCCATGTTCAGTGTATTTCCTTTTGGGGTACTCAGCCTTGATATTTTGATTTTGTTTTCACACTGTGGTGAAATCGTCAAACGCACTCCATCAGAGGAACAATGAATTACTGCATTTAATTCTTTCAACAGATTCAAAACCAGCAAATTCTCTCCACAATTCGAAGTCAAAAGGAATGGACAATGGTCCGTAAAAGGACCCAAAGAAATAGGTACCGGCGAAGAAACCAGACAGACAACTGGTGTGCCAGAAAACCCTACAGAAAGATTGGTTTGCCCTGACAGTGGAATGTTTGGAACCCGAGAATGATCGATGGAACACTTTTGTGCCCCTGTATCTATCAAGAATAGATGTTTCTTATTTCCCTCTAACATTTCAACGTAGGGACCTTTCTGATTAATGGGAATAGGCGTAGGTTCCAAACCCTGCTTCGGGCAATCCTAACGAAACAGAATATCATTGAAAGGAAGTTCTTCAGAGAGGTCAGCGGCAGAAGGATGGTCAAATATGTATGTAGTATCCACACTTGGTACCTGATTATCCTGTGAAAAAGGTTGCTGTGAATCTTGTGAAAACTGACCTCTACTAGGGCCCCCTACACACGGGCGACCTCTGGGTCATCTACCCATATTACCAAATTTGTTATTTGACCTCTGTTGGAGGATCGGGCATTGTGCACGCCAATGACCCTCTTGCCTACAATAGTCACTCTGGTTAATGTTTACAGGACCTACATACTGACCTCTAGTTTGTGCATTACCCCTTCTAGGGCCTCTAACGATTTGCTGTAATACTACTTTTGTCTTTAAATCACCTTTTCTCTTTTTGACTCTTTCTTTTTCATTATTGACACGATTCTCATAGTACTGAGCCATGTGCAGTACTTCTGATTGAGACTTCGCTTACAAAGCGCTCTCAGAAGACATCACTTGCGACTGGATGTCTGGCAACAATCCACGCACAAATTTGTCTACAAATAATCTTTTCTCAGACTCTGTGCCTAAATCTTGTCCACCGAAATCCCAGAATACCTGTTCGAACCGATTAAAGAACTCAGTAGCACCCTCAGACTTCCCTTGGACAAAGGCGGTAAGCTTGTCCCAAATAATTCTCTTTTCGGGAATTATAGTTTTCAATTTCACAACTATACTGTCAGGCAAAGTTAGTATCACCTGAGACGGTCTTTCGCCACCTGGCCTTTCTCCATCGAGTCTAATTATGTTAACCCATGTGTCTCCCAACCCTGGTACGTCATCTATAGTCCTGACCTGTTTCCACAAATCTACAGGCAGGAGTACGGGAAATAACAAATCAATATCACTTAAAGTGAATATTGAGGATTGCAAAACAGACTCTATTTCTTTATAGAACCCTGTCGGATTTTTCATAATGTCGGGGATAGATTGTCTAATGGTGTTCACTTCCTGTCTTGAGAACGGGACATGAACAAACTGAGACACATAATGTGCAGGTAATTCCTCAGCAGCTGTACCTGCTACAGCATCAGCTGGGATCTCAACTTTTGGGACAAGTGTCGGAGGAACCTCTCTGATAGGCAACTGAGAAGTAGGCAACTCTGAATGCTTACTAAGCAACAGAGCCAAATCGAGCACTAAAGCAGCTGAAGAAGTGTCAAGTGAAAAAACCCTCTTGTAAATACTTAATAACTCTGTGGGAAAACCAATCTTTCTTTTTACACACTCATCCTGTAGGTATTCTACCATTACCTGTATCACCTTCCTCTGCATTTCTGGCGTATACTGACTATACGTGTCATATACTTCAACTGGAGTTATCGACGAGTCTGAGGTCCATCTAATCGAGTCCTTCATGCAAATTCGCATTTCCTCAGATATCAATTTGCGACAAGGAAGGAACCGTTTCTGCACATTCATACTATCTCCATCTTTATTCTCATTCTGTAACCTTTCCAACTCCTTTCTACACTCAAATACCCTCTCAACATGATCTTGTACTTTCTCCACAGTGTCTCTAGAGAACGCTAAGGTTTTCAGATCCCTCAACCCTTGTGGGAGATCTGTATTGTTTAATCTGTCCCACATTACACACAAATGGATCCCTAATCCCTCCAAAAAATAATTCTCAGGAAAATTGTCCATATTAGAAAGTGTGGCAAAAACATTAGCCTGATCATCCCTCTCCATACAATACTTAGCCCATGCAACCAATTCACGTCTCTTCTCAGGAGGTACAGTATTGCGAGTGACAACCCTCGATCCAGCTCCCTGATCTACTAAAAGCGGTGCAAGACCGCTTGGAAGAGAGAGAGTAGGCATGTTCTACGGAGGTGTTATCACTGGTACAACAGGAAAGAGCGGAGGAGCAGGTGGAGGAGCAGGCGGAGGAGCAGCAACAAAAGGAGGACCAATGACTGGGGAAGAGGAATGACAGGAGGAACGATAGGAGCAGAAGGAGGAAAAACAGCAGGAAGAGGAACATACAGAGGTGGCGCAGTGGCACCAGGCCTTTGTTCATTTAATAATTTATCGATAAGTTCATCGGAAACATGAAAGTCTTTAGAAGGATAGATTTTCTGGATACCAAGTGAGAAAGCCCTATCCATATTCCTAGTTGATTCAGACTGTTTATCTTGGTCATATAACAACGCTGTTTCGGCGTTCGTCTCATGACGGCGCGCATGTTTTTCTCTACTCTTAAGCTGCTGCAAAGCTTCTTTCTTCCAATTCTGTAATATGTCAAATGCTGCAGGTCTAGCCTTTTTCTTTAATAATATAGATTCTAAGTATTCAATACAAAGAATTTCAAAACTACCATTGATTGGCCACTGAAGTTCGGAAGCATGTGTAGTTTGTCTGTGCCAAATATCATAAAACACTATACTACCAATGTCATGCTTACAGTACATATTACAAGCCGGTGACCCCTCCTGTGGCGCTGGACTGCTAAATTCCAAAGATTGTCTGTAACTGCAGAATAATGCCCTAAAGCAGGCAGACAATTTCCCAGGCATGTCAGAATACTGGTGTCACCTGGTCAATAATTGTGCAATACTCCAAAACAAATTATCAGGATATTTAAGAATCGGGTCACGACTCACCTGATGAAGCCTAAGGAGGTCCGATCGGATTTCAAAGTTTTTCTAACAAATTTTACCTCGTATTTGGTGATTTCGGCAAATCTGCCCGTCTCGATATGTGGACCCTCGTCAAGATGCCGACTCGGACCGCATGCTCACCGTCCAGGGATCGGGCCGTGCAGCCCTGCTGAGGTGTTGCTTCTCATTCAGAAAGGGGCCCCTTTTGTCACCGTCCGATCCCGGTCCGATAGCCGTGTCAACCTTCAATGAGCCAGCATCAATCTTGAGGGTCACTATTCGGACGCCATCTGTGAAAGCAAAAGAAATATCGAGGCTGAGTACCTTCAAAAGAAAATACACCAAACGCATGTTATAAAGATACACAGATTATTATTCAAAGTAACTGAACAGTTTTCAAAGAAACAGAGTATAGGATAGCTATCAGGCCCTCAGTTCACCACAGCGAATACCAGCCCGTTCGGTGTGGGAAGTGAGTGGGACTGTACATCTTTTATACACTCCAAAACATTATGCCCAACCCACTTGCAGGTTAATGAATCTAGGATCTAGGGTTCGTGCCGAGTTCGGATTAGTCTCGTTGGTGCAGGTAATCCTTTATAAACAGGTCAAAGAGGGACAAGGTCTCAGTACATGACCCTAACATTTGGCCTGCAGGCAGTTTAGACATTAACTTGCACACAGAGGTCAAGACGGCCTTGTTACATTCAAAATGACACTGTTCACCATCTAAGAACACAGGGTGACTTTAGAGAGAGAATATAAAATGGCGGATGAACCTAAAATGGCGGTTTACACAGGTCTAAGGTCAGGACCTTGCAACGTGGATTTCCTCATAGAGCGACTTGGCATAGGCCAATATATATTCATACTATCTAGAGGGTATAATACGATTTTCCGTTCGACATCAGCAGGCACATATTTTGGGAAGACACATTTTAAACCAAGTTTATGGACAACAAGGAGGAGGCTGGGATTAAATCCTGTATGGATTTGAGTTTAATCCACAACAGAGCAGACACCCGCTCTTTGGGGTGATCCTAAATCAGTGACATGGTGTGTCCGGGATCTTCTTCCGAAGGGTATGTTTGTTTCCAACAGGGTCTCTGAACACAGAAAGACTTAGAGGTACCCCCCCCCACATGCCTATGTTAGCTCATACTCAGTCACAGGGGTGTAGAGAACCGCTGTGCCACAGAGATACAGCATCTAGCCATAGCTTGGCGCATACTCAGCTACATGGGCGTAGAGAACCGATGTGCCACAGAGATACAGCATCTAGCCATAGCTTGGAGCATACTCAGCCACATGGGCGTAGAGAACCGATGTGCCACAGAGATACAGCATCTAGCCATAGCTTGGCTCATACTCAGCCACATGGGCGTAGAGAACCGATGTGCCACAGAGATACAGCATCTAGCCATAGCTTGGCACATACTCAGCCACATGGGCGTAGAGAACCGATATGCCACAGAGATACAGCATCTAGCCATAGCTTGGCGCATACTCAGCCACATGGACGTAGAGAACCGATATGCCACAGAGATACAGCATCTAGCCATAGCTTGGCGCATACTCAGCCACATGGGCGAAGAGAACCGATATGCCACAGAGATACAGCATCTAGCCATAGCTTGGCGCATACTCAGCCACATGGGCGTAGAGAACCGATATGCCACAGAGATACAGCATCTAGCCATAGCTTGGCGCATACTCAGCCACAGAGATACAGCCTCTAGCCATAGCTTGGCGCATACTCAGCCACATGGGTGTAGAGAACCGATATGCCACAGAGATACAGCATCTAGCCATAGCTTGGCGCATACTCAGCCACATGGACGTAGAGAACCGATGTGCCACAGAGATACAGCATCTAGTCATAGCTTGGTGCATACTCAGCCACACAGGCGTAGAGAACCGATATGCCACAGAGATACAGCATCTAGCCATAGCTTGGCGCATACTCAGCCACATGAGCGTAGAGAACCGATGTGTCGCAGAAATACAGCATCTAGCCATTGCTTGGCTGATACTCAGCCACATGGACGTAGAGAACCGCTGTGCCACAGAGATACAGCATCTAGCCATAGCTTGGCGCATACTCAGCCACATGGGCGTAGAGAACCGATATGCCACAGAGATACAGCATCTAGCCATAGCTTGGCGCATACTCAGCCACATGGGCGTAGAGAACCGATATGCCACAGAGATACAGCATCTAGCCATAGCTTGGTGCATACTCAGCCACATGGGCGTAGAGAACTGATGTGCCTCAGAGATACAGCATCTAGCCATTGCTTGGCTGATACTCAGCCACATGGACGTAGAGAACCGATGTGCCACAGAGATACAGCATCTAGTCATAGCTTGGTGCATACTCAGCCACACAGGCGTAGAGAACAGATGTGCCTCAGCGATACAGCATCTAGCCATAGATTGGCGCATACTCAGCCACATGGTCATAGAGAACCGATGTGCTTCAGAGATACAGCATCTAGCCATAGCTTGGCGCATACTCAGCCACATGGGCGTAGAGAACCGATGTGCCACAGAGATACTGCATCTAGCCGTAGCTTGGCTCATACTCAGTCACATGGGCGTAGAAAACCGATGTGCCACAGAGATACAGCATCTAGCCATAGCTTGGCGCATACTCAGCTACATGGGTGTAGAGAACCGATGTGCCACAGAGATACAGCATCTAGACATAGCTTGGCGCATACACAGCCACGTGGGCGTAGAGAACCGATGTGTCGCAGAGATACAGCATCTAGCCATAGCTTGGCTCATACTCAGCCACGTGGGCGTAGCGAACCGATGTGCCGCAGAGATACAGCATCTAGCAATAGCTTGACGCATACTCAGCCACATGGGCATAGAGAACCGATGTGTCGCAGAGATACAGCATCTAGCCCTAGCTTGGCGCATACTCAGCCACGTGGGCATAGAGAACCGATGTGCCACAGAGATAAAGCATCTAGCCATAGCTTGGCGCATACTCAGCCACGTGGGCGTAGAGAATCGATGTGCCACAGAGATAAAGCATCTAGCCATAGCTTGGCGCATACTCAGCCACGTGGGCGTAGAGAACCGATGTGCCACAGAGATAAAGCATCTAGCCATAGCTTGGCGCATACTCAGCCACGTGGGCGTAGAGAACCGATGTGCCACAGAGATACAGCATCTAGCCATAGCTTGCCGCATACTCAGCCACATGGGCGTAGAGAACCGATGTGCCAAAGAGATACAGCCTCTAGCCATAGCTTGGCACATACTCAGCCACATGGGCGTAGAGAACCGATGTGCCACAGAGATACTGCATCTAGCCATAGCTTGGCGCATACTCAGCTACATGGGTATAGAGAACCGATGTGCCACAGAGATACAGCATCTAGCCATAGCTTGGCGCATACTCAGCCACATGGGCATAGAGAACCGATGTGCCACAGAGATACAGCATCTAGCCATAGCTTGGCGCATACTCAGCTACATGGGCATAGAGAACCGATGTGCCACAGAGATATAGCATCTAGCCATAGCTTGGCGCATACTCAGCCACATGGGCGTAGAGAACCGATGTGCCTCAGCGATACAGCATCTAGCCATAGATTGGCGCATACTCAGCCACATGGGCGTAGAGGACCGATGTGCCACAGAGATAAAGCATCTAGTCATAGCTTGGTGCATTCTCAGCCACACGGGCGTAGAGAACCGATGTGCCTCAGCGATACAGCATCTAGCCATAGCTTGATGCATACTCAGCCACACGGTCGTAGAGAACCGGTGTGCTTCAGAGATACAGCCTCTAGCCATAGCTTGGCGCATACTCAGCCACATGGGTGTAGAGAATCGATGTGCCACAGAGATACAGCCTCTAGCCATAGCTTGGCGCATACTCAGCCACGTGGGCGTAGAAAACCGATGTGCCACAGAGATACAGCATCTAGTCATAGCTTGGCTCATACTCAGCCACATGGGCATAGAGAACCGATGTGCCACAGAGATACAGCATCTAGTCATAGCTTGGCTCATACTCAGCCACATGGGCGTAGAGAACCGATGTCCCTCAGAGATGCAGCATCTAGCCATAGCTTGGCGCATACTCAGCCACATGGGTGTAGAGAATCGATGTGCCACAGAGATACAGCCTCTAGCCATAGCTTGGCTCATACTCAGCCACATGGGCGTAGAGAACTGATGTGCCTCAGAGATACAGCATCTAGCCATAGCTTGACGCATACTCAGCCACATGGTCGTAGAGAACCGATGTGCTTCAGAGATACAGCATCTAGCCATAGCTTGACGCATACTCAGCCACATGGTCGTAGAGAACCGATGTGCTTCAGAGATACAGCATCTAGCCATATCTTGACGCATACTCAGCCACATGGTCGTAGAGAACAGATGTGCTTCAGAGATACAGCCTCTAGCCATAGCTTGGCGCATACTCAGCCACGTGGGTGTAGAGAATCGATGTGCCACAGAGATACAGCCTCTAGCCATAGCTTGGCTCATACTCAGCCACGTCGGCGTAGAGAACCGATGTGCCTCAGAGATACAGCATCTAGCCATAGCTTGACGCATACTCAGCCACACGGGCGTAGAGAACCGATGTGCCTCAGCGATATAGCATCTAGCCATAGCTTGGCGCATACTCAGCCACACGGGCGTAGAGAATCAATGTGCCACAGAGATACAGCATCTAGCCATAGCTTGGCGTATACTCAGCCACATGGGCGTAGAGAATCGATGTGCCACAGAGATACAGCCTCTAGCCATAGCTTGGCGCATACTCAGCCACATGGGTGTAGAGAATCGATGTGCCACAGAGATACAGCCTCTAGCCATAGCTTGGCGCATACTCAGCCACATGGGTGTAGAGAATCGATGTGCCACAGAGATACAGCATCTAGCCATAGATTTGCGCATACTCAGCCACATGGTCATAGAGAACCGATGTGCTTCAGAGATACAGCCTCTAGCCATAGCTTGGCGCATACTCAGCCACATGGGTGTAGAGAATCGATGTGCCACAGAGATACAGCCTCTAGCCATAGCTTGGCGCATACTCAGCCACATGGGTGTAGAGAATCGATGTGCCACAGAGATACAGCATCTAGCCATAGATTGGCACATACTCAGCCACTAGGTCATAGAGAACCAATGTGCCACAGAGATACAGCCTCTAGCCATAGCTTGGCGCATACTCAGCCACATGGGTGTAGAGAATCGATGTGCCACAGAGATACAGCATCTAGCCATAGCTTGGCGCATACTCAGCCACATGGGTGTAGAGAATCGATGTGCCACAGAGATACAGCCTCTAGCCATAGCTTGGCGCATACTCAGCCGCATGGTCATAGAGAACCGATGTGCTTCAGAGATACAGCCTCTAGCCATAGCTTGGCGCATACTCAGCCACATGGGTGTAGAGAATCGATGTGCCACAGAGATACAGCCTCTAGCCATAGCTTGGCGCATACTCAGCCACATGGGTGTAGAGAATTGATGTGCCACAGAGATACAGCATCTAGCCATAGATTGGCGCATACTCAGCCACATGGGCGTAGAGAACCGATGTGCCACAGAGATACAGCATCTAGCCATAGCTTGGCGCATACTCAGCCACAGAGATACAGCATGTAGCCATAGCTTGGCGAATACTCAGCCACAGAGATACAGCATGTAGCCATAGCTTGGCGCATACTCAGCTACATGGGCGTAGAGAACTGATGTGCCTCAGAGATACAGCCTCTAGCCATAGCTTGGCACATACTCAGTCACATGGGCATAGAGAACCGATGTGCCACAGAGATACAGTAGAGAACCGATGTGCTTCAGAGATACAGCCTCTAGCCATAGCTTGGCACATACTCAGTCACATGGGCATAGAGAACCGATGTGTCACAGAGATACAGTAGAGAACCGATGTGCTTCAGAGATACAGCCTCTAGCCATAGCTTGGCACATACTCAGTCACATGGGCATAGAGAACCGATGTGCCACAGAGATACAGTAGAGAACCGATGTGCCACAGAGATACAGCATCTAGCCATAGCTTGGCTCATACTCAGCCACGTGGGCGTAGCGAACCGATGTGCCGCAGAGATACAGCATCTAGCAATAGCTTGACGCATACTCAGCCACGTGGGCATAGAGAACCGATGTGTCGCAGAGATACAGCATCTAGCCCTAGCTTGGCGCATACTCAGCCACGTGGGCGTAGAGAACCGATGTGCCACAGAGATAAAGCATCTAGCCATAGCTTGGCGCATACTCAGCCACGTGGGCGTAGAGAACCGATGTGCCACAGAGATAAAGCATCTAGCCATAGCTTGGCGCATACTCAGCCACGTGGGCGTAGAGAACCGATGTGCCACAGAGATACAGCATCTAGCCATAGCTTGCCGCATACTCAGCCACATGGGCGTAGAGAACCGATGTGCCAAAGAGATACAGCCTCTAGCCATAGCTTGGCACATACTCAGCCACATGGGCGTAGAGAACCGATGTGCCACAGAGATACTGCATCTAGCCATAGCTTGGCGCATACTCAGCTACATGGGTATAGAGAACCGATGTGCCACAGAGATATAGCATCTAGCCATAGCTTGGCGCATACTCAGCCACATGGGCATAGAGAACCGATGTGCCACAGAGATACAGCATCTAGCCATAGCTTGGCGCATACTCAGCTACATGGGCATAGAGAACCGATGTGCCACAGAGATATAGCATCTAGCCATAGCTTGGCGCATACTCAGCCACATGGGCATAGAGAACCGATGTGCCTCAGCGATACAGCATCTAGCCATAGATTGGCGCATACTCAGCCACATGGGCGTAGAGGACCGATGTGCCACAGAGATAAAGCATCTAGTCATAGCTTGGTGCATTCTCAGCCACACGGGCGTAGAGAACCGATGTGCCTCAGCGATACAGCATCTAGCCATAGCTTGACGCATACTCAGCCACATGGTCATAGAGAACCGGTGTGCTTCAGAGATACAGCCTCTAGCCATAGCTTGGCGCATACTCAGCCACATGGGTGTAGAGAATCGATGTGCCACAGAGATACAGCCTCTAGCCATAGCTTGGCGCATACTCAGCCACGTGGGCGTAGAAAACCGATGTGCCACAGAGATACAGCATCTAGTCATAGCTTGGCTCATACTCAGCCACATGGGCATAGAGAACCGATGTGCCACAGAGATACAGCATCTAGTCATAGCTTGGCTCATACTCAGCCACATGGGCGTAGAGAACCGATGTCCCTCAGAGATGCAGCATCTAGCCATAGCTTGGCGCATACTCAGCCACATGGGTGTAGAGAATCGATGTGCCACAGAGATACAGCCTCTAGCCATAGCTTGGCTCATACTCAGCCACATGGGCGTAGAGAACTGATGTGCCTCAGAGATACAGCATCTAGCCATAGCTTGACGCATACTCAGCCACATGGTCGTAGAGAACCGATGTGCTTCAGAGATACAGCATCTAGCCATAGCTTGACGCATACTCAGCCACATGGTCGTAGAGAACCGATGTGCTTCAGAGATACAGCATCTAGCCATATCTTGACGCATACTCAGCCACATGGTCGTAGAGAACAGATGTGCTTCAGAGATACAGCCTCTAGCCATAGCTTGGCGCATACTCAGCCACGTGGGTGTAGAGAATCGATGTGCCACAGAGATACAGCCTCTAGCCATAGCTTGGCTCATACTCAGCCACGTGGGCGTAGAGAACCGATGTGCCTCAGAGATACAGCACCTAGCCATAGCTTGACGCATACTCAGCCACACGGGCGTAGAGAACCGATGTGCCTCAGCGATATAGCATCTAGCCATAGCTTGGCGCATACTCAGCCACACGGGCGTAGAGAATCAATGTGCCACAAGATACAGCATCTAGCCATAGCTTGGCGTATACTCAGCCACATGGGCGTAGAGAATCGATGTGCCACAGAGATACAGCCTCTAGCCATAGCTTGGCGCATACTCAGCCACATGGGTGTAATGAATCGATGTGCCACAGAGATACAGCCTCTAGCCATAGCTTGGCGCATACTCAGCCACATGGGTGTAGAGAATCGATGTGCCACAGAGATACAGCATCTAGCCATAGATTTGCGCATACTCAGCCACATGGTCATAGAGAACCGATGTGCTTCAGAGATACAGCCTCTAGCCATAGCTTGGCGCATACTCAGCCACATGGGTGTAGAGAATCGATGTGCCACAGAGATACAGCCTCTAGCCATAGCTTGGCGCATACTCAGCCACATGGGTGTAGAGAATCGATGTGCCACAGAGATACAGCATCTAGCCATAGATTGGCACATACTCAGCCACTAGGTCATAGAGAACCAATGTGCCACAGAGATACAGCCTCTAGCCATAGCTTGGCGCATACTCAGCCACATGGGTGTAGAGAATCGATGTGCCACAGAGATACAGCATCTAGCCATAGCTTGGCGCATACTCAGCCACATGGGTGTAGAGAATCGATGTGCCACAGAGATACAGCCTCTAGCCATAGCTTGGCGCATACTCAGCCGCATGGTCATAGAGAACCGATGTGCTTCAGAGATACAGCCTCTAGCCATAGCTTGGCGCATACTCAGCCACATGGGTGTAGAGAATCAATGTGCCACAGAGATACAGCCTCTAGCCATAGCTTGGCGCATACTCAGCCACATGGGTGTAGAGAATTGATGTGCCACAGAGATACAGCATCTAGCCATAGATTGGCGCATACTCAGCCACATGGGCGTAGAGAACCGATGTGCCACAGAGATACAGCATCTAGCGATAGCTTGGCGCATACTCAGCCACAGAGATACAGCATGTAGCCATAGCTTGGCGCATACTCAGCCACAGAGATACAGCATGTAGCCATAGCTTGGCGCATACTCAGCTGCATGGGCGTAGAGAACTGATGTGCCTCAGAGATACAGCCTCTAGCCATAGCTTGGCACATACTCAGTCACATGGGCATAGAGAACCGATGTGCCACAGAGATACAGTAGAGAACCGATGTGCTTCAGAGATACAGCCTATAGCCATAGCTTGGCACATACTCAGTCACATGGGCATAGAGAACCGATGTGTCACAGAGATACAGTAGAGAACCGATGTGCTTCAGAGATACAGACTCTAGCCATAGCTTGGCACATACTCAGTCACATGGGCATAGAGAACCGATGTGCCACAGAGATACAGTAGAGAACCGATGTGCTTCAGAGATACAGCCTCTAGCCATAGCTTGGCGCATACTCAGCCACATGGGCGTAGAGAACCGATGTGCCACAGAGATACAGCATCTAGCCATTGCTTGGCTGATACTCAGCCACATGGACATAGAGAACCGATGTGCCACAGAGATACAGCATCTAGTCATAGCTTGGTGCATACTCAGCCACACAGGCGTAGAGAACAGATGTGCCTCAGCGATACAGCATCTAGCCATAGCTTGGCGCATACTCAGACACATGGGGGTAGAGAACCAATGTGCCACAGAGATACAGCATCTAGCCATAGCTTGGCGCATACTCAGCCACATGGGCGTAGAGAACCGATGTGCCACAGAGATACAGCATCTAGCCATAGCTTGGCGCATACTCAGCCACATGGGCGTAGAGAACCGATGTGCCACAGAGATACAGCATCTAGCCATAGCTTGGCGCATACTCAGCCACATGGGCGTAGAGAACCGATGTGCCACAGAGATACAGCATCTAGCCATAACTTGGCGCATACTCAGCCACATGGGCCTAGAGAACTGATGTGCCTCAGAGATACAGCCTCTAGCCATAGCTTGGCACATACTCAGCCACATGGGCATAGAGAACCGATGTGCCACAGAGATACAGTAGAGAACCGATGTGCTTCAGAGATATAGCATCTAGCCATAGCTTGGCGCATACTCAGCCACATGGGCGTAAAGAACCGATGTGCCACAGAGATACTGCATCTAGCCATAGCTTGGCGCATACTCAGCCACATGGGCGTAGAGCACGAGGTGTCTTTTATCACTACATAGATATAGCCCTCAGCTCATAACAGAGGTTTAGAGACCAGAGCCATCGCAGGAATATAACCCCCAGCATTATCTTGGCCTGTACACACAGTCATTTGGGTTTAGCGTTCAGAGCCCTTACAGGGATGGCAACCCCAGCTAGATCGTCACACATACTGCATGTCACAGGGGTCTAGAGCCCAGAGACGTCACAGGGATGTAGCACAGTCACAGGGGGTCAAAGGGATGTAGCCCCTAGCTATATATCGTGACACATACTCACAGTTACAGGTGCTTAGAGCCCAGAGGCTTCTTTCATCAGGTTACTGTTAAAGAGATACAGCCCCTGCCATATCCTGGCTCCTACATGCGGTCACTGATGTTTAGAGCCCAGGCGCATCGCAGATCATCACGCATACTCTCAGTAACACAGGTTTACAGCTTAGAGCCTTCTTATTAGGTTACAATCTCACCACGAGCCATATATTAGCTAATACTCGCATTCTCAGGGCTTTAGAGCCAAGAGGCTTCTTTCATTAGATTACGGTCACAGAGATAGAGTCCCTTGCCATATCTTGGCTCATACTGGCAGGCATAGTGGCTTAGAGCCCAGAGGCATCACAATGATGTAGCCATAAGCCGTGTCCTGGCTCATACTTACAGTCACAGGGGTCTAGTGCAAGGGCTTCCTTTATCAGGATGAAGTCTCAGAGGTATAGCTTCTAGCCATATCTTGGCTCATACTGGCAGGCATAGTGGCTTAGAGCCCAGAGGCATCACAATGATGTAGCCATAAGCCGTGTCCTGACTCATACTTACAGTCACAGGGGTTTGGAGCCAGAGGCTTCCTTTATCAGGATGCAGTCTCAGAGGTATAGCGTCTAGCCATATCTTGGCTCATACTCACAGGCATAGTGGCTTAGAGCCAGAGGCATCACAATGATATATCCTATAGCCATATCCTGACTCATACTTACAGTCACAGGGGTTTAGTGCCAGAGGCTTCCTTTATCAGGATGCAGTCTCAGAGGTATAGCTTCTAGCCATATCTTGCCTCATACTGGCAGGCATAGTGGGTTAGAGGCCGAGGCATCACAATGATGCAGCCTCTAGCCATATCCTGGCTCATACTTACAGTCACAGGGGTTTAGTGTCAGAGGCTTCCTTTATCAGGATGCAGTCTCAGAGGTATAGCTTCTAGCCATATCTTGGCTCATACTCACCGGCATAGTGGCTTAGAGCCCAGAGGCATCACAATGATGTAGACTCTAGCCATATCCTGGCTCATACTTACAGTCACAGGGGTTTGGAGCCAGAGGCTTCCTTTATCAGGATGCAGTCTCAGAGGTATAGCGTCTAGCCATATCTTGGCTCATACTCACATGCATAGTGGTTTAGAGCCCAGAGGCATCACAATGATGTAGACTCTAGCCATATCCTGGCTCATACTTACAGTCACAGGGGTTTAGAGCCAGAGGCTTCCTTTATCAGGATGCAGTCTCAGAGGTTTAGCCTCTAGCCATATCCTGGCTCATACTTACAGTCACAGGGGTTTAGAGCCAGAGGCTTCCTTTATCAGGATGCAGTCTCAGAGGTATAGCTTCTAGCCATATCCTGGCTCATGCTCACGGGCATAGTGGTTTAGAGCCTGAGGCATCACAATGATGCAGCCTCTAGCCATATCCTGGCTCATACTTACAGTCACAGGGGTTTGGAGTCAGAGGCTTCATTTATCAGGATGCAGTCTCAGAGGTATAGCTTCTAGACATATCTTGCTTCATACTGGCAGGCATAGTGGGTTAGAGGCCGAGGCATCACAATGATGCAGCCTCTAGCCATATCCTGGCTCATACTTACAGTCACAGGGGTTTAGTGCCAGAGGCTTCCTATATCAGGATGCAGTCTCAGAGATATAGCTTCTAGCCATATCTTGCCTCATAATGGCAGGCATAGTGGGTTAGAGGCGGAGGCATCACAATAATGCAGCCTCTAGCCATATCCTGGCTCATAATTACAGTCACAGGGGTTTGGAGCCAGAGGCTTCCTTTATCAGGATGCAGTCTCAGAGGTATAGCGTCTAGCCATATCTTGGCTCATACGCATAGGCATAGTGGTTTAGAGCCCAGAGGCATCACAATGATGTAGACTCTAGCCATATCCTGGCTCATACTTACAGTCACAGGGGTTCAGAGCCAGAGGCTTCCTTTATCAGGATGCGGTCTCAGAGGTATAGCGTCTAGCCATATCTTGGCTCATACTCACAGGCATAGTGGTTTAGAGCCCAGAGGCATCACAATGATGAAGTATCCTCTAGCCATATCTTGGCTCATACTCATAATCACATGAGTTTAGATCCCAGAGGCTTCTTTTATTAATTTGCAGTCTCATATGTGTATCCTTCAGGAATATATTGGTTCATAAGCCCAGTACCAGGGGATTAGACCTCAGAAGCATTTTCTTACCATATTACGATCACAGGGATGTAACCCCCTAGCCGTATTCTGCCTCTTACTTATAGTCAGAGGAGTTTAGAGTCCAGAGGCTTATTTTATCAGATTACGGTTTTAGAGATATAGTCCCTATCCATATCTTGGCTCATATTCACAGTAACAGGGGTTTGGAGCCCAGAGGCTAGCCACGGATGTAGCGCCCATCCATATCTTGGCTCATACTCACAGGGGTTTGGAGCCCAGAGGCTTGCCACGGATGTGGCGCCCATCCATATCTTGGCTCATACTCACAGGGGTTTGGAGCCCAGAGGCTTGCCACGGATGTAGCATCCATTCATATCTTGGCTCATACTCACAGGGGTTTGGAGCCCAGAGGCTTGCCACGGATGTAGCATCCATTCATATCTTGGCTCATACTCACAGGGGATTGGAGCCCAGAGGCTTGCCACGGATGTAGCATCCATTCATATCTTGGCTCATACTCACAGGGGTTTGGAGCCCAGAGGCTTGCCACGGATGTAGCATCCATTCATATCTTGGCTCATACTCACAGGGGTTTGGAACCCAGAGGCTTGCCACGGATGTAGCATCCATTCATATCTTGGCTCATACTCACAGGGGTTTGGAGCCCAGAGGCTTTCCACGGATGTAGCATCCATTCATATCTTGGCTCATACTCACAGGGGTTTGGATCCCAGAGGCTTGCCACGGATGTAGCGCCCATTCATATCTTGGCTCATACTCACAGGGGTTTGGAGCCCAGAGGCTTGCCACGGATGTAGCGCCCATCCATATCTTGGCTCATACTCACAGGGGTTTGGAGCCCAGAGGCTTGCCACGGATGTAGCATCCATTCATATCTTGGCTCATACTCACAGGGGTTTGGAGCCCAGAGGCTTGCCACGGATGTAGCGCCCATCCATATCTTGGCTCATACTCACAGGGGTTTGGAGCCCAGATGCTTGCCACGGATGTAGCGCCCATCCATATCTTGGCTCATACTCACAGGGGTTTGGAGCCCAGAGGCTTGCCACGGATGTAGCGCCCATCCATATCTTGGCTCATACTCACAGGGGTTTGGAGCCCAGAGGCTTTCCACGGATGTAGCGCCCATCCATATCTTGGCTCATACTCACAGGGGTTTGGAGCCCAGAGGCTTTCCACGGATGTAGCGCCCATCCATATCTTGGCTCATACTCACAGGGGTTTGGAGCCCAGAGGCTTGCCACGCATGTAGCGCCCATCCATATCTTGGCTCATACTCACAGGGGTTTGGAGCCCAGAGGCTTGCCATGGATGTAGCGCCCATTCATATCTTGGCTCATACTCACAGGGGTTTGGAGCCCAGAGGCTTGCCATGGATGTAGCGCCCATCCATATCTTGGCTCATACTCACAGGGAACTAAAAGAGGTAAATGTTAATAGTTGGGACACTGCGCTTCCCTAAGTTCACTTGTGTTTATCCACTATTTCAAAAAAAGAAAAGAAAAGGATTGCAGCCACTAAAGCTGCAATGGTCTGATCACTGGGACACTCAACCTAACCTAAAGAACACAGTGATATGCTAAAACAGTCCCGATACCTTTACGCTGTGGATTGGTTATATAAAGAAAAGGGGACAACCAAATGGTTTCGGTGTGCGTCCAGTTTATAACAGTCTTGAACTAAATTGCATTACAATGTACAACAACCTGAGTCGAAATCACATTTATCCTAAAACCAAAGTCACAGTCTGAATCCGTATAGTACATTTGGTGAAAACACCTAAGTCATAATCATAGTCTGAACCATATTGTACAATTTTCAAAACACATAAATCAAAAACCAAAATCATACCCAAAACACAATCAAATCCAACAATAACTCATTGGACAGCACGTGCCAATGTTTCCCCCTACTCAGCTTTTTCAAGGTCATTATCACATCCCTTCTTAATGGTCATTGACATATCAAGTACATTATTGTAAGATATTTTCTCTGTGAGAGTTAAGTGCGAGAGAGAGAGGAATTGAAAAAGATTTTTTTAGAATATGATTGAATTATAATGTACAACAAATTAATATCATATTTGCAAACTATTATTATCATTGATTAATTGGCATTGTCATGGATTATATTCAGGTTTCAAAATCAAGGAAGCGGCTCTCAATGCAAAAGAATAAAACAATTCTAACATTTAAATTGCAGATATATCCAAAATTACAATATCACTAACTGCTGTGGATCTGGCTTATGAGAACAGCCCTGCACACACTCCAACAATGCTAGCCCAGAGAGTGACCACATGCAAACATCTATCTACTGCTTTGTAACACTCTTGTCAAATTAGCCACTTATATCACTATATTCCCAGACTCTGTCAGCTATATATAGATATGCTTATATCACTGAATTCTAAAAGTTGGGTTTACCTGTATTTAACACTTGATCACGTTAGCGTTATACTTTGAACATCATGTTAGATTCAATTTTGTCTTTTGTGTTTCCCACTCTTTGTCCGTTGGTTGCCTAACCAAAATGAAAGGGAACAACACAATCTAGATTCAATCTAACAGAAGAGATCCCCTAAATTTAATTTTACACAATATTGGTTACCAAGAAATTAACTGTGAACAGACACTCTCAGCTTGATCATTTCAATGGTCTGATTCCATAACAGATATCTTTGGCTTCCTTATACGTTATGTCAAAGTTGTCCTAGTTAGGATAGCTAAGAGGGGCCTATAGATACTTGATAGCATGTCTATTAATAGATGTATGAAGAAAGGTATATGTGACGGATAGCTTAAGCCTGATCCATCACATTAAAGTTGGAAGAATAGTCACCTGTTGGTCATATTCATTTGGTCTAAACATGGAATGCTGATTGGGTCCAAAAATAATGTTTCAATAATGGCCTTGTTAGGATGGCTGAAAAACATTAAATAGAAAAAGGGATTCCTTGTAATAACTGATCTAAGTGGATGTTTGCCAAAAAAGGAACATGAAAACCAGCCTTGTTGTATTGCCTACCATTTTCAGTACTGCTCCTCACATGGAGCCACTTTGTTCCTGTACCTTTAATGGCTCCCTTGGCCTAATCTTTGAGACACACACGCGCAGATTTGCGCATTGTGACATCATCACACCACCGACGTGATGACGTCACAATGTGATGAACACTGTGATGTCAATGACGTCATGATGTCACCGGAAGAATGACCGCGAGATGCCCCCCTCTTTCCTGAGCGATTTCGAACTAATTGGTGCATGTTTTTTAATATCTCATTATGTTTGAAGCTAATATTTGTATGCTTAATTCCAAGGAAAAACAACTACATAGATAAGGAAACCTGATTACAATGATGCCTGGTAATTCATAACAAAGGCATTTGCTAGTACCTTCTGTTCATACCGTCATGTAATGTAATACATAACGCATGTTAGGATCTTAATTTAGCATTGCCCCAAGAAAAATATTTTTTTATGTATTGTATTGTTTCATTAGCGCCCCATAGCCAAATTGTAATACATCCCTCTAGATATGGCTTTGACTCCAATAAGTATTGGCAAAACACGAAAAACAAATGCTGAGGTTGTTAATCTAGTACCATGTAAGTCCTAAATATAGTTCCTACATGTAGCTAGCTTAAATAGGGCATGGAAATTGCCCCCAATCAATTACAATGTTAAAAGAATTTCGTGCCTTTATCCTACAACACTATCTTTTTATTTGACCAAACTCTAAATAAACAGACCAAAGGGGTGGCCATGGGGGCGTGCTACGCACCAACTTTGGGCAACCTATTTATGGGAGAATTTGAAAATACTCATGTTAAGAACTATGCTGGTGTCGTCAACACAGTACATACCTGGATCAGATATATAGACAATAGTTTGTTGATTTGGAATGGAACTAAGGAAGAACTGACTCACTCCAATAACTATTTGAATGACAATATGTTTGGCATTGAGCTTACCTTAAAAATGAGTAGACAACGGTTATTTTTTTTTTGCATCTTTATATTATAACTGAAGGGAATGACTTAAATACTCGAACATTCAGAAAAGAAACGGAAGTGAATTCGATTTTACACTCTGACAGTTGCCAGAAGAGAAGTGTTATAGATGACATTCCTGGGGGAGAACTCCTATGGGCTAAAATAAACTGCAGTAAAAATAGTGATTATAATGCAGAAAAATCAGTTATAGAGGATTGATTCCTTCAAAGAGGCTATAATAAGGATGTTAATAATAAGGCCAAGACCAAGGCTGACAATGTGAACAGAGATTTGCTTCTAACGCCCAAAACAAACATATTTGAAAGAGAGACCAAGATTAGGATGATCACCCAATTTGCAAAAGATAATGCTACTATTTATAAAATGTTCTAAAAACATTGGCTGATTTTGAAACTGGATGAATTATTGTCCAAATATATTGGTACAAAATCAGATTTTGTATATACTAGGGCACCTACACCCAAAACTATTTTAAGCTGTAGTAATATATTGCGCTTTACAGCGCCTTGGAGTGTGTAGCGCCTCACTGAATGTGATGTCATTTTGTTGCCAGCAATAATGTGGCACACACATATAGCCAGTCCTATGTTGCCAGTATAACATGTGAGTATGTGGCTGGAGACATGCAAGGTACAGGATTTATAATACAGCAAAATGCTCAATGTGAAGCTGCAAAGTTTAAAAGTGCACCAATTTTTTTTTCTCTTCTTTGGTATACCTCATGCATAGGAGACTACATTATTTATATAACTGACTGATTTAATTAACAATTACTAATCAATAGTGCTAACTCATTAACATTATAATGTGATCTCTGTGTGCAAAATTAGGTGAAAATACATATCTGAAATGTGTTTTTCAAACGTGCACTGGAGTTTTTTTTCATTCTCTTTCTGTGTTTGCAGCAAGCAGAGAGCCTGTATACCAGGAAATTATATTAGATACAGTTGCTTCCTAGGTAAAGAGCCCATTGTGCAGAAATGAAGGCCGATGCTGCCCTTCAACCTGATTGGAGCAGAGTATCTGCAGATTAATTACATAGGCAAAATGGGAAGGTGCAGAGCTCTGCTGGGGGAAGACTGCCAGAGGGAGAGGTAGTTCGTGTTTGCTGGGCTCGGGAGACAGATGATCTTGGTGGTGGCACTGGCTTGGAAGTTTCGCTGTGCATATCAGACATCAAGATTACAGAAGCAATTCATGCTGACTGGGCCTGTTCTTCTGAGGCGAATGAAAGAAGGTCGTGTGGGGGAGAGAACTGCAAATCTTCGGTAAGCAACCATAGTTGAAGTGAGGTTATTGTGTGCTTTCGTATGAATGAGCAATAGCAATCTAAAAATACCAGGCAGTCAGAGTAGCAAAGCAAAAATAAAATCCCTTGCATTTTCATTCGTCATGTTTAGAATCATAAAAAGTGATGCCTATTTGTAAAAAGGGTTTATTTGCATTGTATCTGTTGTTTTGTTTTTCTCTTCTTATTATATTACAGGTAATGCTGAAATGTACATGGTAAGATTTGTATCATGAAATTATAAATTGTTTGCAATATAATATATATATAAACAAATGGTTGAGAGTTTTATTGCTTTGGGAATTGCATATGCGGACATGCAGAAGATTCGTGTTCTTTGATAATACATTTGCTAATTTGCCCATGCAAATAGAATAACAAACAGTATACGCGGTAATAAATAGGTGTATGCGTGTGTGCCCCTTGCATGTTGTTTGGGGAATTCTAATATAACATATAGATTACTGGGGGTCTATGAACCAGTAATGATGCCTACGGGCGCATAGATCATTGGTGTAAATAAATCAGTGATACCGGCCACAGGCTATAGGTGGCACTCTACATAAAATTGCTGGTTCCCTTGCGTGAATAAGTCCAAGATTCTCTATAGATCACTAGGAGGTATTCTAATAGAAAGGAAGGTGTTGTGTATGATGGGGTTATAATGTAGGGAAGGAAAATTATGCTCACCACTAAGTAATTTACTACCACAAAATTCCGCTAGTAGTGCATATTACTAAATTCTCCAATATAGTATAACAAAGTATGGTCACTAGAATGATGTGAGGCCAAACCCACTCTAAATGCAAGGATAAGTTATTACCAAACTACCACTCTTCTTTTGGCAGTAAGAAAATACCGCCAGACCCCAAAATGACACAAAATATCCAACAAAGCCCAAGTTATATGGAAAGCAATATGGACTATACTCAGAGAAGCGCACTAAGTGGTAAGCCAGTTAAAGGCATCTATATATGCATGAATTGTTGAATATGCAAATATGCACTAAACAATGTGCAAATGTGTGTGACTCCAGACAAACAGACCATTGAAATGAAGGATCTAATTAACTGTAGAACTAAATTTGATATTTACATTATTATATGTGTCTGTAATAAAAATGTATGTTGGTTCAACTATCAGAGAGCTTTGTATTCGCATCAGAGAGCACCTAAACATGTCAATTACAACAGGGAGAAGGCTACCCTTACAAGAACATTGGGATAAGTGGCATCAGATGGATAATAAGGAGAAAATTAAGTTCATTGGTGCAAAACACTATCCATCCAAGCAACAGACTCGGGGATCGTGAAAGAAAACTCAGACGGGAAGAATCCAGACTCATTTGCAGATTATGCAGTATCATCATCGGGCTGAACAAGGATACTGGGATGGCGCTTTACCAATAACTCTATCATTCAAGACTATATCAGGAGGATGTGAACTGCAAATAAATATTGTGTGTAAGGTTCTGGCTTGGACTGTGGCCCTGTGTCCAGTTCCGTGTGACGGTGTCCAGAGAGTAGGTGATATCCCCCACAAATTCTAACAACCTATTTAATAGAGCTTTGAAAAGTATTATTGATGATAGCACATCACAATGGATATAAAATAAAGATTTCTTATATGCAGAAAGTATCATCAGGATACATAACCTTAGCAGTCTTGTTTGTCATGTCAATAACGATTGGGGCAATAGCCGTAACCAGGTGAATGTATCATATTTAGAGTCAGGCGTGTTCATACTCACAGGGGTTACAAGCACAGATGTGCCACATGAATGTAGCACCCAGCCACCATATCTTGGCTCATACTCACAGGGGTTTGGAGCCCAGAGGCATCACATGGATGTAGCCTCCGGCTATAACATGGCTTATTCTCACAATCACATTGGTTTAGAGCCCACAGCAGTCAAAGGGGTTTCGAGGTTTTTTGATTTTGAAAAGTTTGGCAGAGTTGTTAGAGGCCGCAGAGATGCGGGCTAGAATGTAGGCTTTGTCCTTCGAGAGGACAGAGAGTCTGTAATGCCTTTGGAGCAGGCGGCAGGTAGCAGTCCAGTTTCTCAGAGTGTGTGCTTGATGCCCCCCACTTCCACTCAGCCACCCTAAACTTGCGCTTGGGGGTGGCGAGATCAGAATCGTACCAAGAGTTGCACTTGGATGCAGTCTTCAAACGGATCCTCATGACAGGGACAAGCACATCAACAGTGTTAGAGATAGAGAGATGAAGGTTGGAGAGGGCTGTGTCAGAGTGTGAGTCAGCCAGAGGTGTAGGAGGAGGAGAGAAAGTAGTAGCAAAAGCCTCCACTGACACTCGCTTCATGGGCCGGATGACCGAGAAGGTGGGTGGCAGTGCTGGGGTCGGCTTAACCTGATGGGTAGAGAGAGAAAGGTGGGAGGAAAGACGAAAGGGGTCACTCCAAAAGAGAGGAGTGGTGAGAGGGGGAGGTCTGAAGAGATCAAAACATCAAGGATGTGCTCTGCTGAGTGAGTCGGGCCAGATGGAAGAATAGAGAGTGTCGCAAAGGTTGCGAAAGAGTCCTGAGGAGGGGCTAGTAGCATCCAGGTGGATGTTCAGGTCTCCAAGGAGGATAAATTGAGAGGTAGAGTCAAGGAGGGAGCAAGACAGGTCAGCCAACTCAGAGTGGAAGAGGATGATCTGGCCAGGTGGCCTGTAGATGGTGGCCACAGTGCGAGAGGGGCCAGGAGATATAGAGAGCCTGCATACCAGGCATTCAAAGGAGGAGTAGTCCTGTGTTGGAATGACAGAAGCAGAAGTCCACTGTGGGAAAATCAGGGTTACACCCTTGCCAGGATGGTAGCCAACAGAAAGGAGAGTGTCAAAGCTTGTGACAGAGCTGGCCATGAACCAAGTCTCAGTGAGTACATCCAAATCAAGCTCTTTCAGGAGATGGCAGATGTCAGCGGAGTATTTGACAGTAGAGTGAGAATTAAGGGTAGCGATGTGGAACAGATTGCCACCTTTGCAGGACTTCCATGGAGTGGTACAGGCATTAGGTACACCCTGTGGAAGTGTTAGAGGTACCCAGGAATGGGCAGGGAAGGAAGAAAGGAAGAGAAGGCAGGGTAGTCAGAGAGGAAGAAGAGAGTACCAGCGAGGTGGCAGAAGGAAGAGGCAACAGGGCGGACATAGAACCAGTGGCGGGTGCCTGAGTAGTGGCAGAGGAAGGAGGCAGTAGAGGAGCCAGAGAGGGGTAGGTAGGAGTAGAAGGAGAAGAAATGAAGTTGATAAGGCGCAGGAAGCAACTATCAAAAAGGAGGAGATTGGCCTGAGGGCCCTGGACCAGTACAATACCATTTTGGTAGACATTAATTATGGTCTTAGATGAGTGGAAGGGGGCCAGGAGATCCTCCCACAGGGTGCACCATTAATGGGAGAGGATGAAAAAGGAGAGAGAACAGAGATCATATGGGGGTGGGGGTCCATGGGGCTGGAGAGGGAATGACAAAGATGATGTCGGTAAGGGTCTGTCTGGAGGAAGCACTGGTGTAGGTATCAGCAATAGGGAGTTCTGGGTTGGAGACCAGGATGTCTCTCTTGAGCTTCTTCCTGTCAGACTTAGTGAGAGGGATAGGATAGTTGATAGAATAGTAATTGGAGAAGATGGGGGAGACAGAAAGCACCATAGAGGGTCCGGGAGGAAAGTAGAGGGGTGAGGGAGCCCAAGCAGGGGTGGTGGTTACACGCTAGGGGGGAGACCTTGGTAGGCAGATTCGGACATTCTTTCTGATTTGTAATATCTACTGGAATGATGGAATCTACCGGTTGGATTTGTTTTTAGCTTAATTGGCAAACATTGTTATGGAATGTTTGGAGAATCATGCTAGTGGTCACGTGATCATTCTTGGTGATCTGAACTCCGCCTGCGTAAAGTCAACCAATGACAGAGTAGTATATAGTAGTGCTGTTGTGGGATTTAGCGACTCTGCTATTGATTGTCTCGATATGCAGGATAACAGTGGGAAATGGCAGCACTGTTTAAACAACTTGGGTCTTTTCCATTTGACCAGGGTGATTGAGGGAGATTTGGGGGCTGGTCCCATGTGGCATCGAGGTATCCAGAGCTCAGCACTGGATTATATGTTTGTTGATGACTGTAAAACCATGGAGATAACCAGGAACGGTTGGAGTGATCATGCTATGCTGCAATGCTCATGTATGTGTGAGGCTGGGCATGAGCAGCTGCTATGATGAATGTGTATCAATCAGTTCTGCAGCCAATAGAATAGTGTGGAATCAGTGTAAGATCCAACAGATGAACATGGCGATAGGGGGAGTGATATCATCGACAGTCAATAGAATAGTGTGTAATCAGTGTGAAATCCAACAGATGAACATGGCGATAGGGGGAGTGATATCATCGTGTGGAATCAGTGTAAGATCCAACAGATGAACATGGCAATAGGGGGAGTGATATCATCGATAGCCAATAGAATGGTGTAGAATCAGTGTAAGATGGAACAGATGAACATGGCAATAGGGGGAGTGATATCATCGACAGCCAATAGAATAGTGTGGAATCAGTGTAAGATTGAACAGATGAACATGGCGATAGGGGGAGTGATATCATCGACAGCCAATAGAATAGTGTGGAATCAGTGTAAGATCCAACAGATGAACATGGTGATAGGGGGAGTGATATCATCGGCAGCCAATAGAATAGTGTGGAATCAGTCTAAGATCCAACAGATGAACATGGTGATAGGGGGAGTGATATCAACGACAGCCAATAGAATAGTGTGGAATCAGTGTAAGATCCAACAGATGAACATGGTGATAGGGGGAGTGATATCATCGGCAACCAATAGAATAGTGTGGAATCAGTGTAAGATCCAACAGATGAACATGGCGATAGGGGGATTGATATCATCGACAGCCAATAGAATAGTGTGTAATCAGTGTAAAATCCAACAGATGAACATGGCGATAAGGGGAGTGATATCATCGACAGCCAATAGAATAGTGTGGAATCAGTGTAAGATGGAACAGATGAACATGGCGATAGGGGGAGTGATATCATCGACAGCCAATAGAATAGTGTGGAATCAGTGTAAGATGGAACAGATGAACATGGCGATAGGGGGAGTGATATCATCGACAGCCAATAGAATAGTGTGGAATCAGTGTAAGATGGAACAGATGAACATGGCGATAGGGGGAGTGATATCATCGACAGCCAATAGAATGGTGTGGAATCAGTGTAAGATCCAACAGATGAACATGGCGATAGGGGGAGTGATATCATCGGCCCCACCCCAAAAGGGGCTACTCCTCATTGATGACGCCCAACAAGGCTGAAACATGTCTGGGGATGCTTGTGGTCTCGTGCAAAAGGGATGTGACCTAGCAGTTCGGGCTGGACTACCCCTTTGGGGGTGGGACCAAGCCTGATTTGCATATGGTTTTTCCCCTTTTGTAATGGCTTGGCAGGCGAAGAACGATGGTCTGGAGGGTTGCCCAGAGCAATGCCAGAGGTCAAGATTTATTCTAAACCTTCCAGCCATCAACTCTTTTGTTTTGCTATTGTCACCCCGAGTGGGAAGGTTATGCCCAGACGTGGGTCCCTTGCCTGCTGGGCCTAGAGACCCAAGCTACTCCTCATTGATGACGCCCAACAAGGCTGAAACATGTCTGGGGATGCTTGTGGTCTCGTGCAAAAGGGATGTGACCTTGCAGTTCAGGCTGGACTACCCCTTTGGGGGTGGGACCAAGCCTGATTTGCATATGGTTTTTCCCCTTTTGTAATGGCTTGGCAGGCGAAGAACGATGGTCTGGAGGGTTGCCCAGAGCAATGCCAGAGGTCAAGATTTATTCTAAACCTTCCAGCCATCAACTCTTTTGTTTTGCTATTGTCACCCCGAGTGGGAAGGGTATGCCCAGACGTGGGTCCCTTGCCTGCTGGGCCTAGAGACCCAAGCTACTCCTCATTGATGACGCCCAACAAGGCTGAAACATGTCTGGGGATGCTTGTGGTCTCGTGCAAAAGGGATGTGACCTAGCAGTTCGGGCTGGACTACCCCTTTGGGGGTGGGACCAAGCCTGATTTGCATATGGTTTTTCCCCTTTTGTAATGGCTTGGCAGGCGAAGAACGATGGTCTGGAGGGTTGCCCAGAGCAATGCCAGAGGTCAAGATTTATTCTAAACCTTCCAGCCATCAACTCTTTTGTTTTGCTATTGTCAGATCCAACAGATGAACATGGCGATAGGGGGAGTGATATCATCGGCAGCCAATAGAATAGTGTGGAATCAGTGTAAGATCCAACAGATGAACATGGCGATAGGGGGAGTGATATCATCAGCAGCCAATAGAATAGTGTGGAATCAGTGTAAGATCCAACAGATGAACATGGCGATAGGGGGAGTGATCTCATCGACAGCCAATAGAATAGTGTGGAATCAGTGTAAGATCCAACAGATGAACATGGTGATAGGGGGAGTGATATCATCGGCAGCCAATAGAATAGTGTGGAATCAGTGTAAGATCCAACAGATGAACATGGCGATAGGGGGAGTGATATCATCGACAGCCAATAGAATAGTGTGTAATCAGTGTGAAATCCAACAGATGAACATGGCGATAAGGGGAGTGATATCATCGACATCCAATAGAATAGTGTGGAATCAGTGTAAGATGGAACAGATGAACATGGTGATAGGGGGAGTGATATCATCGACAGCCAATCGAATAGTGTGGAATCAGTGTAAGATCCAACGGAGGAACATGTTAATGGTGGGAGTGATATCAGGAACCAGTTTTAGTGGGAAGCTGCTAACCTTTACTCATGATAATTTTAACACTTTCATGAGGGATTCCATAAACTGACTACTGGGTAGCGGAGGGGGGGAGTTGAATTTGATGAAGGGGTCAAAGGTTGCAATATACAAACATTCTCATAAGTATGTTGAGGCTTTGACCAGGCAGAAAAGGGAAATGAAGGCTGGTGTTAGAGTCATTAAAAGGATGAAATTATCTGAGTCACTGAGTTTAGAAAGAATCAAAGAGATAAAGCAAAAATACAAGAATTGGTTCAGAAATGACCGGGCTCCAATGGTACAAGGGGATGCCGAGGAAATGCTGGTCGATTTGTTGTAGAAGGATTTGCGCGCTTTCTGGGCACTGATGAATAAACAATGTGGGACATGTGAGTAATGCTGTTGCAGAGTCGGTATGGGTGACGCATTTTCCGGTTTTATATGCCGACCCCGAACCTCTCCATGGCGAGGGTGTCGGTGGCATCTGGGATGTAATTACCCTGGTGGGATCTTTAGAATACGATATAATGGAAGTACACAGGCTGATAATGAGAGATAGGAATTCAAGGGCCCCGCGGGCCCTAATCAGACCTCGAATCGTCTCTTTAAGGGGGCTGCACTGGACTGGGAAGGCGATGACATCTTAAACTCTGCAACTCTCCAGGTATCCTGACAAACTGCTTTTATTATCCCAATTAATGAACCTGGCAGCAGAGCTGAGCCAAAGAATTACAGACCGATTTCCAGGCAACACTCTGATAGTAAAATGTTCGCTAGTTTGATTTTGAAACATCTTGAATTGTGGGCATATGGCCAGGGTCTCAATAGCAAAAACTAAACGGGTTCCGTAAGCACCGTGGAACCAACCTTAATGGTTTTTCCTGCAGTGGCATCAGGATCTGGTGGCCGAAGGGAAATGTGATGTCATTCACTTGGCCACTATTGACCAGTCAAACTCATTGAACGCGCGATCGAGAGTGAAACTTGGGGGAAAAGATGTCGAACTGGGAAATCCCAGGCAGATTAAATATACAAACTCAGCTAAAATAATATTCTTTTTACATACCTACCAGGGTAATTTTTTATACACCCTGGTAGGCCTTATGTTGCAGGAACTATGGGTAGCCTGTAATAATTGTTTTATCTTGATGTGATTAATATGTTATCCCTTCTTTTGCACTTGATATATTTGTGATGAATGTTCTGTTTTTCTTTATTTTTTCAATTGCTCTATTCTACTTATTTTTTGCTTTAGAAATTGTGTAAAATCTCAAAAAAACTATGCTTTCAACAATAAATTTATGGTTAGCACTTCTCAGACTGCTCCCTTGGTGTATCCCCAGTGATTTGCCTCGCAAACACTAGCCTTTAAATTACTATGGAGATTTAATTTGAATGTCGGACAGAATCTAGGACTGTCTCGAGTGTGAGTACCCCTTTGTCAGTTTTTGTAAATTCTACATACTTTGCCCCCACTCACACTTGCACACAGGGGCTCCCCTATTGTTTGTTACATGAACTGGGAAATTCCGGCAGGGATATTTAAACTGATAATTGCCTTACATGAAGCTTCTAATGTAAGGGTCAGATTAAATCCGGAAGGTGCATTAACCCAAACAATCGCCACACATCGGATTTAGGCAGGCGGCCATTTTGGCCCCTTGCCTGTTTAAATTATACGCGACGGATGTCGGTAGCTATTTGGAAGCAGCAGCCTTTGTTACTCCAAACCTCAGGGCTCTGTCGGTGAGCTGGTTGGCGTATGCTGACGACTTCTTACTGATAGATTGCATGGCCAAGGGGCTGCAGAGATTATTAGCTGCTTTCAAAACTTTCTCTAATCAAAATGGCGGAAGAGTCCACCCGCGAAAAACGAATATCTTGCTGTTCACTAAAAGGAAAAGCAAAGCAGTAATGCACTGGTCATTCAATGGCACCATTTTGACTGGGGTTGACTCTATGGTGTATTTGGGGTTCAACATCACGGGCTGCCCAGAAAAAAAATACAAACAAAGAACTACTTGAGTAGGAAAGCAGATGCGCCCATACCCCTAGCGGAAATGGATACAAATAAAAATACTGTACATTTTCTGTTTTTCCCTTAATTTAGTCTATTGAAGAGAAAGTAACACCCACGTTATTGTATGGCATTGAGCTTGTGAAATAAAGGGTATTGGATTATCTTAATGTGTCGTACGGTGCAATTTGGCGAAGAAAGCCTGGAATTCTGAAACGCGTACAGTACCCCTTACAGCAATAAGATATGAGCCTGGGGTAAATTGTCTGAAAGTTACAGGTCAGTGGTGTATTCTGTCACTCTAAAGGACATTTCTGGTGGCCACGAGGGGTACTTTATAAAGCGATTCTGCTGCTATGGTGGAGATGGGGAATGGGCAACTGGTGACAGAATACGTGAAGCAGCGTACAGTTATATTGCATAATACTGCACTATCTAATATCGCCCTCTTGAATGGCCCAGAGAAGGTGGACAACTCTCTGCTTAACCTGGACTGGTGCACGAGCTTGGAAAGGCTGCATAGGTATTCCAGTTGGAATCGGTCCCAGGGAGAACCCAAAGGCGAGGTATCATGGCTCACTTTCAAACCTCTGGGTATTAAGCGCTTTATAAATAACCTATCATATCACTATTTAGACATCTTTCCTTGCCCAAGGACTGTGAAGGACTGTGAAGGACTGTCTTCCATTTTGATGGAACCTGTATCATTCGGGTGAGATTCGACTAAGACGCAAACAGTTGCCGGGGGAAGCGGGCGAGTGTAGATTTGGTCAGCAAATTAGGGTGGTTGAAACACTCAAGCATCTATCGGTTGAGTGCCCCCGTTTAGTTACAATGAGAAATACGCACTTTAAAAAGCTCTTTGCTGCCCGCGAGGGTGTGCTGTGAAGCATTTTGGGAAACATGTGGGCTTGGTCTGCGAGTATCAACGGCAGTGGCGAACAGGGGAGTTGCTTGGTCTGGAAAAGACCCGGGGCTAAGCTGATGTTGTTACAGTTGGGACTCGGGGCTAGCTAGTCTTTTGGCTGTAGCTCCTGAGATTCTATCCGGGGCTACAACCAAAAGATCAGGGGCTATAGCCCCCTTAGCCCCCCCCTAGCAACGCCCCTGGTGGCGAATATTCTTAATAGCCTGAAGTTAAATGAATGAGGAAATTCATAGTTTTTAATGTGGGGTTTTTGTTTTACATTTGTAAAATGAGGAGTATGCATTGCTGTATACTTGACTGCGGATGTCAATAGCATTTTAATACATTAGATTCTAACCAGTGGACATTGTTAAGCTTTGGCATAATGTGTATTTTGTTAAGATTGAAAACATTTTTTAAACAAAAAAAAAGAAGAAAGTCTTTAGTCATGGAAACAGGGGCTCTGTGCTCACCACAAAGTGCACCCCTTACTTGGCAACAAACCCCCGGCCTGCCTGAGCAGTCGAGACCAAGCTTAGTCTCCATGTTAGGAACATGCTGGCGTTGGATTCTTGCCTTATTGAAGCCTTGCAGTGGAAACACTTGGCCATAGTAGCTGAAAGTGAAAGTCATTCTCTCACTTGGTCTACAATGCAGCTTTCCGGGATGGGCTCTCTTCCAACATGGCGTAGATCACGCCCACCTTTCGGGAAGTGTGAGTAGCAAGGCTGGGGTCTAGGATGCTCTGCAAACAGCTGGCATATGCGGACAGAAGGTGCTATTCTCTTCACAGAGGGGCTGGTACCGCACTGCAGATTACACCAGGGCAGCACTACAAGAAGGCAGTTCTGGGCAGCTGATAAGGGTGCACCAGCTTAGAGACAGCAGGGGCACCCTGGCTGTGAAGGTGGGGGCCGCTAAGCTGGCGTCTTGCCCGGGATGGCACCAGCCCTGATTATAGCCACGCGTGTCTGCGTGGTTTCCCTATCTGGGTGACTCAGAAGGGAAATAGTGACACCCTCTAATCAGTGCAGTCCACACACAAAGCGTCGCCTCATCGATAGTGACTCAGGAGCTTTCTCTCCGGCGGCCATCTTGCAGAGCTTAGATTTCACAGCGCCAGCGGTGGCAGCTGCCATTATGAAGGCAAGGCAGGACTTAAGAAGTGAGCTCACCCCCCACCTGCTGTGGATGTCAAGAGGGTCTGGCCTCAACGTGGTGGCACAATAAGGGCAAACAATAATGGGGGTTCATCTATGGGGAGAAAGGACTGTCTCTGCTAATGCAGTAATAGAGGGTGCAGTGCTGGGGGTGCTGTCTACGAAATAATAACATAGGCATTCAGGTACTGTGGGCACCCCCCGCCCCACCCGGCAAGGTATATACAATCCCACTGTAGAGCACTTTGGCAAAATAACTGAGGCCAGACCAGCAATTCTCATTATGGCACATCAAGGCTAGGGTTTACCATTTTCCACCAGAAATGCAAACCATGACATCAATATGTTAATAACTTTAATACCCCACGACGACTGGCAGCACCCTTCTGTTTATTCTTCATTCTCACCAGCACCCCCTTTTCCTTTGATCTCTTTATTTATTTGCAGTCAGCTCTCTTTTTGTCCTTATCCATTCTCTTAACAGCATCCTTAGGTTTCACTCCCTGAACCTCCCTCAGCCTCCCGCTCCGGGCGAAACACATTGGCAGCTGCCGCTGGCGGGCTGCAGGGAGCGTCGTTATGCTTTCCCTTCCAGCAGCCCAAGCTGGAAGCTGACGACCACGGGGGTGCACCTCCTTTTTGACCTTGCTGCCCCCACCATGTCGGCTAACAGGGGGCTTTTTACTCTTGGTCCTCTTTACCCTCCATCAGTAGATTCGTTTTGGCCCTGCTTGATCGCCTGAGTTACCATCGCAGTGAAAAGGGATTTTCACCCGTTTGCCGCCCCCAACAGTGCAAAAATAGCTTATTATTCACAGCCTCGCCCTCTTAGGGATCCTCCAGGGTCGTCAAAAAGAGGTCCCAACCAATATCTTACAGGTGAACCCCACCCTACTCATAATACCCGGGCACTCCTAAGTTTATCAGCCCATGCCCGATCATTGAGAAACCAGCCCCCCTGCAAAATGTTGCCGCTGCCATGTTCAACCTTTTCCTCAATTTCTCCACTGCTGAGTTCGAATTGGCACCTAGTAATCGTCTCGGGCAAGTCAACTCGCAAGCCTCCAGGTCCTGCTGCAGGGGCAGCAAACGTGTAAAGAGATGGTCCCCCTGTGCAGGCACTATATATATATTGCCCTAGTACCCTTTGCTGGGGTCACCGCCTGAGTTACACCCTACTTCCTGTGCCTTCAAGCTGAAGCCACAGGCAGGGTTGGGGCTGCTCGGCCCCTCTGCCATGTTACACTTAGGCACCCTCAGCCCCTACGGGGCCGTGACATAGGCTAACAGAGACTGGCTATGAAGAGGTCAAATATATTCTTTTATATAAAGTCAACAGTAAAACCAAAGACCTTTAAAATGAAGAAACTTGAAGAGGGAGGCCCAAACGTGGCCCTCGTTACACCCATCCCACTCTCAGCCGGGAGACAGAGAAACGAGAGATGTCCATCACTTCTGGGCCCTTCCTCCCCATCATTGATGTATCACAGGTGTAAGAAGCATTACTCACTCACACAACCATCCAGACCATACGCGAATGACAGTGTTGAAGAGATACAGCTGTCATCGAAAGATCAAGTCGACTGAATACAGCCTCGAAGAACGCTGATAACATCACTACTGACATCATGGCGTAGATACATTAGACATGTAGCACATAGACATCCCTGCACGGTTACACAGACATTTACACAAAACTTATCCTTGGCCTCAAGCCCAGGGACCATATCTCTTCAGACCTAAAATCTCTTCACTGGCTCTCGGTTGAGGCAAGGATCAAATTCAAGATACTTTGCATCAGCCATCAGGCTGTCTGGGGCCTGGGACCACACTACCCGCAGCTCTCTCTTACTAAAAGCTCTCCTTACAGATCCCTTTGATCTTCTGGCTCCAACTCTCTGCTGGTCAAATGCTTCTCCAAGCAGAGAGCTGGGGCCAGAGCTCTCTCCACGGCTGGCTACAGCCTCGAACGCCAATGACGTCATGACTGACATCATGACATAGATACGTTAGACATGAAGCACATATACATCCCTGCACGGAGTTACACAGACATTTAGTTTTATTGCTGATAGACATGAAGCAAATACTTATGACTCACATACTTAGAGGACTGACACATGTATGCATTTTGCAACGTGGAAACCGCAAGACGCATAAGAATATTGACATTGATATTTTATTTATATCGCGCTCGTACACAAGTGTATCAGAGCGCGACAAGACAAGGAAGGGGAACAGGGGAGAACAAAACAACGATCTCAGTAGGCCCAGTGACATTGAGAATGCGCAAGTGCATGGGAGAGGGGCAGGGGAAAAGTGCACGAGAGGGGGGAGAAGTGGAAAGTGCAGAGTAACAGATAAATAATAATAAATAAATAAATAATACATATGAACTGCTTGCTGGCGCTTAATCGCAGCTAACATGGGCGGCAATGTGAATAAAGATGGAAGCCGTAGGTACATTGAAGTCAATGCGAAAAGCCAGAGGAAAATTATAACACTGAGAAAGGCAGACAGGCTGAGCCTGCTGAAGTATGGAGACCAGGCTTCCAGCACGGACAGCGTGCACATCCTCGCCAAGGACCCATAGGTAAGGAAAGCTTTAAGTTAAGAGAAGAGATAGGACACCTGCAAGAAACACAAGTAGAAGATCCTCACAATTGCAAGCAAGAGATAACAAGTTTGTGATCCCTACACATGTGATCTGAACCTACAAGACAGAGCCTTTTAATTTGAACCTGACTGAGACGGTTGTTGCCATAGAACCAAAGGTAGAAGGATACAAAAGGCAATGCAGGTACAAAGCTGAATGTCTGTCTCAAGGCCTAGGAGATTGGGGATGGTAACTTATTGGGAACATGCAGTACCTTCTGGGTCGTTTCCACTACCTTGAATAGTTGTACTTGGCCTGGTAATTGTCCAAAGATCCAAGGCTTGGCCTTTCTGTCCAATCCCTAACCACCTTCCAAGCCAAGCTTACACTATGCTGCACTGGCCAATCACCTTTCACTAACCTGTAACTTTGTATTCGTGACACAGAGAGGTGCTCTCAGGATGAGCCACCAGATATGGCTTACCCTATAAGCACACTAATCCCTTATCGAATACATATATCGTTCACCTCACTAACCAACTCACTTCAACTATTAGGTTTTTGGGATGTAACCACACTTGCTGGTGTCACGGGTTAACAAAACCGAATGACAGTCGCCTGGAAAGAGAGAGCACTTGGAGAATTTGGTGCTGTTTGTTAAGTGACTTCAATTCAGCACTCCAACTAAGTCAATGCTCAGTCTGGGATGCCCAAGGGAAGCCCTTATTTATATATTTTTATGACAAGTTCATTGATCTAGATGATAAACCCTTGTATAACGCCCCTCTCTATGAATCCCCTGACCTCACTGAGCCAAGGAGTAGGTTTGTTTTACAAATTAAAAGATTTATTGAAAAATTAAACAATATATATATATATATATCACACTTTTATGAATAAATTAATATTTGATAGCACACTTATGAATATGACAGTGATCAACAATGGATAACATTACACTAGCACACTTTTTTTAATCACTTAGGAGTTGGTATAGAAAGGATAAGGTAGCAGAGAATACTTTATGGTTTCAAGGAAATGAAATGATGGAAAAGAATGCAGCACACGGATAAACTGATATGGTTTCAACAAGAGACAATATAAGCACTTTTCCCCTTGTGGCAATTCACTACCCCCCTGATGCAATATAAAGAGATGGAAGGAGAGCACATAGTTTTCAGGGATATAATCAGATGCAATACAAATTCTAGTTTCCCCCTAGAAGTCTTAGAGCAACTGGTATGCTTTTAAAACATGCAGAAATACATTTAATGTGATTTGCAATGAAGTGAAAATATGCTAAAAATAATTTTAATTCCCTATAGGAGATTCAGGGTGGGTGACAGCTACTTTGAATTAGTTCAGGTCAACACTAGCAATGATTCATGAGGGATTATCAGGTTGAAAACGAATTTCAGCGATGGAAGCAAAAGACAACGATTTTTGACAGGTGAAGAAGTTGAGTCAATTTGCAATTTGCGGCGCTTTTTCCAAGTGCGTTGAGCATGATTACGGAAAAAGTATAAGGAGTAGAAAGTCGGTCTTGGGCTTGCGGTTCTCTCTGCTCTGCTGGTCTGGATCTCTGGTTCTGGCAAAAGTTCTTGGCACTGCACAGTGGTCTGGTCTGGGTCTGGTCTGCAGTTGGGATACAGCTCTACATTCTGGGTCTGGTAATGGCACTGCGGTCTGGTCTGGGTCTCTGGTTCCGGCAAAAGTTCTAGCCAGAAGCGAACAGCACAGCCCGGCTGTTGAATAGTTTGGTTATGTTGCTGGATTCTGAGGCCTCTGAAGGATTCAGCTTGTGGACTACGCCTCTCTGCTACAAGTTATGAAGTCTGGATTCTAAGTTCTGGTTCTGGAGTCTTCTGGCAAAGTGCTTCGCAAGAAATCAGTTTGAAGTGGAAAGTGAATGTCCCTACCTGGATCTCAGTGGCTCTTTTTATGTCTTTTGAAAATGGGTGGGAAGGCTGACTTTTTATGCCCAACCCCCTGAGGATCCTGATAGGCTAGAGGATTCTCTGTCGCCTGACTGGGGAACTGAGTTGTGAGTCATCCCGTGTCATGAGACATCATTTTTATGGCATACAGAAAGGACACTCCCCTTGTCACTTTGCACACAAATCTATTTCTGACTTAAATGCATATTTATCTATGTACAATTTTTCTAATATTATATGTCCAGTTAACATATTTTCTGTAGTGCCAAACCATTTGATCCCTGTCTTTGTAAGATGTTGGGCCTCATTACAACTCAGGCGTTAAGGGTTAACGCCGTCGTTAACCCTTAACGCCTGATTCCGATTTTAACGGCTGCTTTTAGCAGCCGTTAAAATCCATGGCGCTAACCCGCCATGATGCTAATTACGCCACCGTAATTTACGGTGGCGTAATTAGCGCCTTCCCCACTCCCATTATGCCCTATGGGGCAAAAATGGGAATGGGGAAGGGAAAATGGGAAATGGGGATTTACCGCCCCACTCACCTTGGAATGGGGCGGTAAATCCGCCATCCACCATGGTGTAAACATAGTTTACACCATGGTGGTAAAATTGGCGTAATTACCGCCTGGGTCGTAATGACCCCCGTTGTGTTCAATTCTGACAGAATTCTGCCCTTTTTATCCAGAACACAACCTCTAAACTTTTCCAGAATTTACACAAATGTGCGCAAGGAATATGGGCATCAGATGATGAAGTGTCAGATTTTTTAACATACAGACATTTGGAGTAATACCCTATTTTCCGCTACTACCCCCCAAAACATACCACAGGGTCCTAACACCTCTTAAAATGTGCACAGAAAAATCACAGGAATAATGATATTATTGATATAATTTTGACAATTATGTACTATGAATTATCCATCTTTCTAAAATTATGCTCTGGCCCAGAGGGGTGTGCTTTCCCAAAGCACATGGGGGAATTTCTTGTTTGTCCACTTCCTCCAAGCTCAGCTGGCTCACAGAGGCAGTGCCCCTCCCATTTCCTTCCAAGAGGAAGCCATTTACGACCCCCTGATTGAGCAATGGCTTGGAGCAAAGGGAGTTAATTGTTCTGTTTTCCTGCAGTCCCAGGTGCCCCTCCCCTGATGGTGTGATCTCCTTTTAGTGGAGGCAGCAGAAGGCAGGCCAGGCCTGGGAATGCAGTTGCTGGGCAAGTTTCAACTCCTGTCGGGGGTAGTTGCCAGGCAGAATTCAGTCCCTTTAAGCCAGGCTTCAGCCAAAGGTCACTTTTGTTCCCATTTTCCTTCATTCAAATCAAACTTACAAATTTGACACATGCAGCTAGAACGCTTATTCTAAGTTCAAAACTATGACATTTAAGCAGTTGCAACCTATGTGACACTCAAAAGTAGGTCACTCATTTATTTTAAACATTTCGATTTTAGTGGCTTTAAATCCCATTTCACTTAAGCTGCTGACATCCACAGCTCAGCCAGTTTTGTTATGAACCTTATTTTAGGCTCTTCATCTTTCCAGATTTTCTATGCACACAAGACTTCATTCTACCAGACGTCTGCTGGTGTTCAGTGAGATTTTTGAATATCTTGCAATGTATGAAATAGGCATTTTGAGCTTGCATTCAGAGAAACAAAGGTGATTTCAAAGTGCTTTTTGATCTAACAGGCACTGCTGTTTTTCCTTTGGCACCACGTTTCACTCATGGCGCTTCTGGCCCATCACGCTCACACTGGTGGGTGGCGGGTCAGGCGACCATTTTGGTGTGCACAAAAACTGTGCGGTTTTCCTGGATTCTGGCGCAATTGTGGGCTTTTCGGCCATCTTGGATTTTCTAAGCCCACAGCAGCAAATGTTGCAGCATAATAACTTGAACGTGGGTCGATACACCTGACATGTTCATGCTGAGATCCCTGTCAATTGAAATGCGAATAAAGACAGTGAACTTTGTCCAATGGATGGGTCTTCCGTTTTTTGGGCAGGGGATTTCCAGGGACCAGTTCCTCTTGCATGTAGACAGGTGGTACTGGGGGGACTGATAATAGTTCCCTTGCCACTATTACAAAATCAAAATAACACTTTTTACAAGCATTAGCAAAGTCAATAGTTTGGGCTTTTGTGTAGGCATGGGCACTTTGGTGGTTGGTACTAACTGGCCATCAATGGCAACAGATGGCAAATGGTGTGAGCTCCTGGCAAATAATGATAGTACCTAGCAAATGACTATCTAACGTCTACATAAATAGCACCGAGTAGAGCCCAAAATGAGGGTAACTGCAGGCATTATTTTACCCCACAGCTTGGGATTCTTCTGTGCATCCATCACTGTTATTCCAGCCAATCAAATTCACTGTCCCCGCCTATTTCCATGCACGAGACACAAATGAAAGATTCACAGAAGATGTGTGTACCCACTATGGGAGTATAATACTTACAATAACCAAACAAAAAATGTGCGAAAGCAAACAGTGGTTGGCTGAAAAGCCATAACCGACTCAACGACTACTCGTTTTCTGCTTTGATGCTCATTTGATAAGTATTTCCTCGACAAGATCAGGGAGCTTGATGCTGTGGCAAAATAATTGTTCCAACATATCAGAACTCTGCAAAATTAGAAAAAAATAAACAGAAATGTATGCACATTTCAAGTTGGGTTGTGGCGTATGTTTCCGTGCATATTTAGCCAAGAGGTAGAAAAGGGAGCATGGAAAGTAAGGTGTCGCAGGCACGCAGCACTGATCTTCCTACTTTGCACCGTGCATTCTTGGTGGCACCCTTGAAACACAGAATTCTCATTGGAGGATTCAGGTAGATATTCTATAGAACCCCTATCAGACTGCACAGAATTGGTTCAGCAACCTTGTCTGCCAGCGATTGGCACATGGCACCCAGAGCCAGATTTGACGCAGTAGAAGGGGAAAGTGTGCCCATTGTGACAACTGGCGGAATGTGAAGCAGTCAACAAAAATTGGACCAATGGAACCGGGAATAGCCTCTCAATACATTTATTTATTTCATAAATACCAATAAATGTTCAATTGTCAATTTCTAAAAACTTTTATTTTCATATCAAATTCATATAAAATACTAGAACATTTCCACAAGCAAATATCTACAAGTTCCACTCATACTCAATCACTCCTACTATTCATTCTACTTTTTGCTTTTTTGTATCAAATTGTTGACATATAAATATATGGCCTCAAATATGGACGGCCTCCAACCCTAATTCCACATTAAACAAAAGTCCTCCATTCGATTATCTGATGGTTCCGTCTGTGTGTTCCTAATTACACCGACATTCGTCTACACGTGTTTCGGTTGTCTTTTTTTGGGACGTCAACATTCATCGACCCTTCGTTCATACAACCTTCTTCAGGAAAAAATTTAGGGGAGTTTCCTTATTCCCATAAGCATCGAGTAGGGTGAGTATCACCGCTCAACTAGATTATATCTCCATTTTCTGTTTTATTGCAGAGCATTCAAACTCTTTCCTCAAGAGGGATTCTTCGCAGCTCAATCTGGAGGGACCTGTTAGTTCTCAATGGCCCAACGGCTCAGGTCTTGTTGTGCATCAATTCTTTACAGAGAGCCGCCAACACTTGCGGCCGTGGTGTAAATTGACACGGTCTTGCTTCCTCTATTCCGAACCCAACTGCATGCCGTCTCGCATTTCGTCTTCCAGCGTTGTCTTCCGGCATTGCCAGTTTCCCATGCCCCACCCCACTCACTTGTTGCTCAGTCAAGAGACCCTGGTAATGATAAATAAACATGTCAAGAATGGAAGATGTTTTACCAACCAGAGAAATGGTTTTATCTGCCAATGCGAAGCCTGAGTGGCAAACACGAATGGGCAGGTGGGAGGTAAAGGTGGAGGAGGGAGGGCCAATGAAGGACGTGAGGTGGGAGAAGTGGGAGGCCATGATGCAGGGAAGGGCGCAAGAGGAAGCATGCCCAGTTGCAGAATAGTGAAGGAAATGGATCTGTGGGCACAGCAGCGCCAACTAGAAGAATTGATTCACTCGGTCCTAGGGTACAAAAGTACACACATACTGTAGAGTCACTATTGTACAAAAGAAAAGGGGAAACAACAGAAAGCACAGGTGAACCTCATGGAACCAATCACAGTGGCGAATATGGTACAAGTAGCACTCAAAACAAAAACAGCTTCTCAAATTGCCAAAAGCAGGCAAACTACAAGTCCCAAAATACCAAGGGGAGTTGGGTGAAAAACAAGGAATGGCACAAGGGAGGGCACTTTGCCTCTTTGCCACATGCCAAGTATTTCTTCTCTACAAAATGAGGTGTTAGGTGCCAGGACAGACTAACAAGTACCTACACATTTAGAACTCTCTAGAAACAGGGGAAAGAAACAGTGAAATCTACCCATGCATTACTGCTCAAAGGATACATATGTGCACACCGCAAAAAGACACATGTGATCTGCTGAAGGGTGAACATTTTACAAGCAGTCCACACGGATGTTCTCCAGGTACTGCGTCTGCCCTTGCCTGAAAGCTGGTTGTGTGTATACATATGTATATATATATGAAGTCAAAATGTGTTAGTTGGTGGTGGGATTTGTGCCGAAGCCATGTTCCTTATACAATTCCACACCATTTTACCAATCTGTACCAAATTTTACATAGTTGCCTGTTAGGACCCTCGGGACATTACTAACTACGCGATATTTGGACACCCCACCCCTTTCCCCAGATTTCAGCCCCTTCACACATGAGACGGTTGCCTGAAACATCAATGTGTCATACACAAGAGGCTCAAAACTCGAGGTCCAGGACCTAGGATGCACAGTTTCCAAGATATTTGCACAGCAATGCAGCGCAACAAACTGCGCCACGCCAGTGTGAGACGACAGGTGGGGAGAGAGCACAGAAGGTCCCCGTATGCAGCAGCACACCAACTCTCGCCTCTCCCCAATGTCTGATCCGAGGTATGTCAGCCGGCCACACGCGCCCATTCTCAGTGCAGTTTACTTCAGGGTGCAAAGCAGATCAGGCGATAAGCGAATCGGAACAGCGACCTACAGGATCAGTGTTACCATGTCTGTCTACAGAACTTCTGCTAGTACTTTATAAACGTAAGCTATTCAATTCTCAGAAAATGAGGAAGGGGCACATTTTATAGACGCATTAAATATAAGCTAGGCTTGCTTAGCGGAAAGTCATGAGGTGATATGTGTTGAACGAAGGATACTTGCCTATCCAAAATAAAAGTATGACATGTTGGAAGACAACAGCAACATGGTTCCCGCAGTTGCCCATGCACGGTCGGCAAGCAATGTGTCCCGCTAAATGAACCCTGCAGGAATTTAGAGTTTAAAGTAGTTATACGAAGACATTACGTACATATCAGGTGGCTGAAGGCGCACTTGGTCAAGACATTTGTGTTGCAGCAGGACCTGTTTCACAGCTACAATGAATCCATGAACTATCCCGAATGCAGACTGCCAACAAAGAACATAGGTTGGGGTCACTGCACGCAGGAGCCAGCATAAGGAGATGCAAGCTTTGCACAGGTGGGGGTGCAAGTGGCTGGACACGGGCAAGGCATTATACTGTCCATGGGTGGCCAAAGGGAGTTTGAAAATCCAAAGAACACGCACAGGCTGCTTGCCCCGCCCCCCAACCATCTACCTTCCTTCTGCACTCTTAAGCCAAGATGTGTTGGTTGTAGGTGATACTAAAATTGAAACCAATAGCCAAAATTAAACTTTAAAATGATGTCCAAATGTATGTATTTTGTTTTTTAAGGTTTATTTTTTGTTTCCAATTGATTTACGAGTACAGGCATGAAACCCCCATATTCTTTAACTCTGACCTATTTCATGTTCTTGGATTCCATTATAAACGTCAATTATTTCTAGTTTCTATATTTTATCTTAATTATTGTTACTCCATTTGATTTGTACCTGTTTATTTTCAGTATTTGCCCGATTCTGTTGAGATATGTGTCATGTGCAACCGTTATTCTGAATGGCAAGGACTTGATGTGTAATGACAGCTTTTGGGGCATTCGTAGCTTGTCAAGAAATGTAATCCGTGTTCAGCATGAAAAGATTATGGCAGACATGAAGTCCACTCTTGGCCATACAAGTCCTACAGACACCTTAGCGTGATGTGCAAATGACCCAGGAGACCGTCAGGAGTCAAAGGCCTGACATATGAGTGTCAAAACCCCATCCCTAGCGGATCTAACACAAAGCCAAAGGCCAGAAGAGATGGCATAAGTCACCATCCTTTCCCTGCCTGTCCTCAGGCACACTGTGCCCTCACAATCATTCCATTCATGGAAACATATCGTTTCCCAACTCCTTCTGGACTCAAAGTCCCTGCTGGTTATCAATGTTATATAAAGACGCCCTAACACACTGCAGCCCTTCATGGCATCCCCATGGGCAACTTCAGCGTCTGGTGGGGGATAAAGAGAAACCCCAGAACCAATGTGCTCTGTTTATTTAACAGTCTCGGCTTTCCCTGCCACGTGTCTGGCCCCACCCCTCCCTGCCCTCATCCCTTAGACCCCCTTCGTCTTCCTAGCTCTTAATGTAAACAATGTCATGTTTATTTATTTATTTGAGGTTTTGTATAGCTCACTAACTAATCGTAATGGAGGCTCGAGGTGCAGATGAAACCGCATAAAAAGTTAGTGAATGGCCTTTAAGGTCCAACGAACTGATAATGGTATGCGTGGCCCCGAAGGTGTTTCCAGAGATTGTTCCCAAGCATGACTCCTCTGACAGAAGCACTCCTGCCACCTGCAGTAGGTAGAAAGGAAGTGAGTCCAGGAAGTCAGTGCTAGACCAGCAAAGGAGCATGGGATAATTGTGTAGGTGGGGTTTGGAGGAAACAACTTGGACAGGTAATCCGGGGCATTGCCCTGGAGACCTTTCTGAATTCGAACCAGGAATGTGCAATTGCCTGGAAATCTGTCTAGCAATTGGAGGGATGGGCAGGTGTGGTCTTTCTAGGATATGTGGGTGATTAGCCTATTGTATCACTGGAAATTCTTGTCTCTGCCAGGCCAAAGAGCAAGAGAAATATCGTATAAGCATGATAGGCGATGTTACCTGGAAGTCAAACTGCAGATACGCCGGCCCACATGCAGATATGCCAGACCGATATGCCAGACATCTCATCAAGATGGAAGCAGCACACGTGCATATATGGCAGGCCTTGCATCAAGAAGGAAGCAGCCCATGCGCAGGGACGCCATGCCTCTCATCAAGAGGCAAGCAGCCCACGCGCAGATATGCCAGGCCTCTCATCAAGATGGAAGCCGCCCACATGCAGATATGGCAGGCCTCTCATCAAGATGCAGCCCACATGCAGATACGGCAGGCCTCTCATCAAGATGGAAGCAGCCCACATGCAGATACGCCAGACCTCTCATCAAGATGCAGCCCACATGCGGATATGGCAGGCCTCTCATCAAGATGGAAGCAGCCCACATGCAGATATGGCAGGCCTCACATCAAGAAAGAAGCAGCCCACATGCAGATATGCCAGACCTCTCATCAAGATGCAGCCCACATGCAGATATGGCAGGCCTCTCATCAAGATGGAAGCAGCCCACATGCAGATATGACAGGCCACTCATCAAGATGGAAGCAGCCCACATGCAGATATGACAGGCCTCTCATCAAGATGGAAGCAGCCTACATGCAGATATGGCAGGACTCTCATCAAGATGGAAGCAGCCCACATGCAGATATGCCAGGCCTCTCATCAAGATGGAAGCAGCCCACATGCAGATATGGCAGGCCTCACATCAAGAAAGAAGCAGCCCACATGCAGATATGCCAGACCTCTCATCAAGATGCAGCCCACATGCAGATATGGCAGGCCTCTCATCAAGATGGAAGCAGCCCACATGCAGATATGACAGGCCACTCATCAAGATGGAAGCAGCCCACATGCAGATATGACAGGCCTCTCATCAAGATGGAAGCAGCCTACATGCAGATATGGCAGGACTCTCATCAAGATGGAAGCAGCCCACATGCAGATATGCCAGGCCTCTCATCAAGATGGAAGCAGCCCACATGCAGATATGCCAGGCCTCTCATCAAGATGGAAGCAGCCCACATGCAGATATGCCAGGCCTCTCATCAAGATGGAAGCAGCCCACATGCAGATATGGCAGGCCTCGCATCAAAAAGGAAGCAGCCACATGCAGATATGCCATGTCTCTCATAAAGATGGAAGCGGCCCACATGCAGATATGCCAGGCCTTTCATCATGATGGAAGCAGCCCACATGCAGATATGCCAGGCCCTTCATCATGGAGCTTGGTGAGTGTGCAACTGCAGTAGCGCCCGAATCTTGCGGGCATTTTGTTTTAAATTGCAGATCTCGGATCTGCGTAGCGAGCCCCTTGCTTTCCCTCCCCGCCGTCTCCTGCTTCCTGGTCCGCCTCCCGACCCACACACCGCCCTTCCAATTGACCACTCTCTTTGTGCTCCGAGCCTACTGACTCGAGTGCCCCCGTCGGCTCCCCTTCCATCCAGGAGCTCGGTGAGTGTGCACCTGCAGTAGCGCCCGAATCTTGCAGGCATTTTGTTTTAAATTGCAGATCTTGGATCCGTGTAGCGAGCCCCTTGCTTTCCCTCCCCGCCGTCTCCCTCTTCCTGGTCCACCTGCCTCCCACCTCCCGACCCGGCCACCGCGCCCTGATTGTCCTTCGCACTATCTAACCCAGACCAATACCGACCGTCCCAGGGCAGCCCTCTGCCCGTGCAGCCCCGGCGGCTAAGGACCCGAGGCAAAGGACGGCTTATACAGTGGACGGCTCCAGATCGTATCTGCAGGTATCTGCAGGAGAAGCAAGAAGCCAACAACAAGTAAGTGTGGCAAGGGCAGGGCCAGAAGCAACTACTTCAGGCCATACTACCCTACCACTCATCTAACAAAGCATCACCACTGTAAATTATTTATATCTGCAGTATATTTGCATTTGGAAACTCTGTCCTATACATGTAAAAGTTGCATTTAGAAGTTGTGCCCAATAGCATATGTGGGTATTTAGAAGTTGTGCCCAATGGCCTCCCTTAGACAAGTTGCATTTAGAAGTTGTACCCAATAGCCTATGTGTGTATTTAGAAGTTGTGCCCAATAGCCTTTTTGAGAAAGTTGCATCTAGAAGTTGTGCCCAATAGCCTCTCTGAGAAAAGTTGCATTTAGAAATGTACCCAATAGCCTCTCTGAGAAAAGGTACATTTAGAAGTTGTACCCAGCAGCATATGTGTGTATTTAGAAGTTGTGCCCAATAGCCTCCCTGAGAAAAGGTGCATTTAGAAGTTGTACCCAACAGCATACGTGTCTATTTAGAAGTTGTGCCCAATAGCCTCCCTGAGCAAAGTTGCATTTAGAAGTTGTGCCCAATATCATATGTGGGTATTTAGAAGTTGTGCCCAATGGCCTCCCTTAGACAAGTTGCATTTAGAAGTTGTACCCAATAGCCTATGTGTGTATTTAGAAGTTGTGCCCAATAGCCTCTCTGAGAAAGTTGCATCTAGAAGTTGTGCCCAATAGCCTCTCTGAGAAAAGTTGCATTTAGAAATGTACCCAATAGCCTCTCTGAGAAAAGGTACATTTAGAAGTTGTACCCAGCAGCATATGTGTGTATTTAGAAGTTGTGCCCAATAGCCTCCCTGGGAAAAGGTGCATTTAGAAGTTGTACCCAACAGCATATGTGTGTATTTAGAAGTTGTGCCCAATAGCCTCCCTGAGAAAAGCTGCTTTTAGAAGTTGTGCCCAATAGCCTCCCTGAGAAAAGTTGCATTTAGAAGTTGTACCCAATAGCCTCTCTGAGAAAAAAAATTGCATTTAGAAGTGTACCCAATAGCCTATGTGTGTATTTAGAAGTTGTGCCCAATAGCCTCCCTGAGAAAAGTTGCATTTAGAAGTTGTACCCAATAGCCTATGTGTGTATTTAGAAGTTGTGTCCAATAGCCTCTCTGAGAAAGTTGCATCTAGAAGTTGTGCCCAATGGCCTCTCTGAGAAAAGTTGCATTTAGAAATGTACCCAACAGCATATGTGTGGATTTAGAGGTTGTGCCCAATAGCCTCCCTGGGCAAAGTTGCATTTAGAAGTTGTACCCAACAGCATATGTGTGTATTTAGAAGTTGTGCCCAATAGCCTCCCTGAGAAAAGCTGCTTTTAGAAGTTGTGCCCAATAGCCTCCCTGAGAAAAGTTGCATTTAGAAGTTGTACCCAATAGCCTCTCTGAGAAATAAAATGCATTTAGAAGTGTACCCAATAGCCTATGTGTGTATTTAGAAGTTGTGCCCAATAGCCTCCCCGAGAAAAGTTGCATTTAGAAGTTGTACCCAATAGCCTATGTGTGTATTTAGAAGTTGTGTCCAATAGCCTTTCTGAGAAAGTTGCATCTAGAAGTTGTGCCCAATGGCCTCTCTGAGAAAAGTTGCATTTAGAAATGTACCCAACAGCATATGTGTGGATTTAGAGGTTGTGCCCAATAGCCTCCCTGAGAAACGTTGCATTTAGAAGTTGTACCCAACAGCATATGTGTGTATTTAGAAGTTGTGCCCAATAGCCTCTCTGAGAAAGTTGCATTTATAAGTTGTGCCCAATAGTCTCTCCGAGAAAAGTTGCATTTAGAAGTGTACCCAATAGCCTATGTGTGTATTTAGAAGTTGTGCCCAATAGCCTCTCTGAGAAAGTTGCATTTATAAGTTGTGCCCAATAGCCTCTCCGAGAAAAGTTGCATTTAGAAGTGTACCAAATAGCCTATGTGTGTATTTAGAAGTGTAACCAATAGCCTATGTGTGTATTTAGAAGTTGTGCCCAATCGCCTCTCTGAGGAAAGATGCATTTAGAAGTTCTGCCCAATAGCCTATGTGTGTATTTAGAAGTTGTACCCAATAGCCTCTCTGAGAAAAGTTGCATTTAGAAGTTGTGCCCAATCGCCTCTCTGAGAAAAGCTGCATTTAGAAGTTATGCCCAATAGCCTCTCTGAGAAAAAAGTTGCATTTAGAAGTTATGCCCAATAGCCTCTCTGAGAAAAGCTGCATTTAGAAGTTGTGCCCAATAGCCTATGTGTGTATTTAGAAGTTGTGCCCAATAGCCTCTCTGAGAAAAGTTGCATTTAGAAGTTGTGCCCAATAGCCTATGTGTGTATTTAGAAGTTGTGCCCAATAGCCTCTCTGAGAAAAGTTGCATTTAGAAGTTGTGCCCAATAGCCTCTCTGAGAAAAAAGTTGCATTTAGAAGTTGTGCCCAATAGCCTCTCTGAGAAAAAAGTTGCATTTAGAAGTGTACCCAATAGCCTATGAGTGTATTTAGAAGTTGTGCCCAATAGCCTCTCTGAGAAAAGTTGCATTTAGAAGTTGTGCCCAATAGCCTATGTGTGTATTTAGAAGTTGTGCCCAATAGCCTCTCTGAGAAAAGTTGCATTTAGAAGTTGTGCCCAATCGCCTCTCTGAGAAAAGCTGCATTTAGAAGTTGTGCCCAACAGCCTCTCTGAGAAAAAAGTTGCATTTAGAAGTGTACCCAATAGCCTATGAGTGTATTTAGAAGTTGTGCCCAATAGCCTCTCTGAGAAAAGTTGCATTTAGAAGTGTACCCAATAGCCTATGTGTGTATTTAGAAGTTGTGCCCAATAGCCTCTCTGAAAAGAATTGCATTTAGAAGCTGTGCCCATTAGCCTTCTTAAGAAAAGTTGCATTTAGAAGTTGTGCCCAATAGCCTCTCTGAGAAAAGCTGCATTTAGAAGTGTACCCAATATCCTAATAGTCTAATATCATCTGTATAATGCAGAATCTAGAACTGTGCCTAATAGTCTAAAATCCCTTTTATACAAAACTGAATCTAGAGGTAGACCTAATACCACCTCCTGTGTACAGTCAAATCTAGAAGTCTGCCTAATAGTACCTAATACCCTAGAAGTGTACTAATACCCTAATATCATCTCTGTGTACAGTTGAAGCCAGAAGTGCACCTAATAGTCTAATATCATCTCTGTGCAAATTGAACTTGGAAGTGTGCCTAATAGCGGGCTTCTGCTGAATTTAGAACTACAACTAGTTGCCACATTCAACTTCTCCTTAAATAGCTTACCTATCTTCCAGCTTACAAGAAGAAAGTCTACCAACAACATAGCAGTGCTGTAGCTACAACTAAATAGACTGCCTAACTAGCATATCCTAGGGTCTAGCTACACCTCAAAACGGCCTAATATCTGCAAACTACTACAAGCCTGAAACCAAGACTACTCATAGCCAGTGACATAGTCTAACATATAAAGTCCAATACACCTAAGTTTCAACTGAGACCACACCTAACAGCTCGTACTAAGCATGAGTGCACCCACTCCAACAGTGTCTGTCGGGAACGACCTCCGTGGACCGCCCTCACTTCCCGGTGTGCCATCCGTCCCGTACCCCCTTCTCAAATCACCCCACCCTCCTTTGCACTCCCTACGATCCCCCTCTCCAAACACCAAGCCAGAGGGGCACGATGGCGAGCCAACCACCCTAAAGCCACTCCTCCCCCGAACCCCACCTCCGGCCAGCCCACGTTAACCATGCCCGCTCCCCTCACTATCACAGCAGGCACACCTTGCCCTGTAAGCATCCACCCCCTGCCATGCCGACAAACCCCCACCACCTTCCCCCGAACACACCCTTTCCCGTCCCTAGAAACTGCACGCCTAGCCCTAGCAAGAACTGAAGCCGCATCCCTCTCCCCCTCCGACCCCTCCTCCCTCTCTCACACTCCAATCGCAACAAATAAAAGGGAATCGCACCCGGTCTCCCTCAATCTGCCAGCATTCCCCGCCTCCCTTGTCTCGACCCACCTCCACTTACGCCCAATCACTTCCGTCCCCCGTAGCTTCACCTTTTCTGAAACCCATCTCCCTCGACTTCTCATCAACTGAAATGGAAACTCCTAGCCGCCCACACCCCACCCTCAATTCCCCCAAGCCAAACCCAATCATCCGAACACACGCAGCCACCCAATCCCGCCCGAAGCCCGCCATTTCCTCTGCTCGCCCACTATTCCCACTGATCATCACCCACCCTCTCCCTCTCCAGCTTCCTCTCTCTCCACCACTACCCCCTTCCGCTCCAGCCCCGAGACCAACCTCGCCTGTCGATGTGAACAGCATCCTATTTAATGCCCGATCTGTAGCAAAAAACAGATTCTCCATTCTTTGACCTCCTCGCCTCTGAAAAACCAGACCTGGTCTTCATCACCAAACTTGGTTCTCTGATGACTTTGCTCCAATCGCCAGTGAAGCCTTTCCCCCTGACTACTCCCTCATACCACTGAACCGTCCCTCTAGAGGATAGGGGAGTAGCATTCGTCTTCAAGTCTCTCTTCCACGCCTCAATCATCGACAACCAACCTTCCATTCCTTCCTGCGAATCACTCCTCGTTAAACTATCCCTCTCCCCGTCGCTCTCACACAGCCTCCTAATAATCTACAGGCCCCCAGGCTACGATAGACAATTCGCAAACAACCTCTGCGACTCAATTGCCACCCTTCAACTAAACCATCCCAACCTCACTCTTATACCCCCGCAAGAATCGCTAGGTTCACACCCACGGCTGATGGCGGCTGTGTCAAATGTGGCAGATTCTTATCACATGTACTGGAACTGCCCACGGGTAGCCCAGTTCTGGCAGGTGGTTCCAAATAGTTTGAATGAAATCACAGATGTCCCTCCCACACTCTTACCCCACAAATACTTGTTTGGTGACATTGGCAAGGTATCTGTTAAAATATGTCGCCTCTTCAATCTCGGTTGTTTGATCGCCAAAAAATTTATACTGCATCATTGGAAATCAAAGGTTGCCCGGATATTAAAATGTGGCGCGGTGTGCTGGCAGTGTGTCTGGAGCTGGTGTTGGAAGAAGGTGCTGTGCATTTCTCCCCAGACTTTGAAGGACTTTTCGCAACAGCGTTGAAGAAAACGTTAGTCCTCTTTCTATTTCACTGGATTGCCTGTTCCCAGACTATAACAACACCGCGCATGCGCAGAGCGCTTCGCGGTGTGCTAGCAGTGTGTCTGGTATCCGGTGTCCGGCGGGAGGCGGCGTTCCTTACTCGTTACTCGATTGGATCTGTGCGGTAAGAGTTGCATTCTTCCAGAACTCTGACTCTTTTTTGACAGCCATGCATGTTTCATCGCTGATCCTGTACCTTAGTTCTATTGTTATCTGCAACAGAAGATAAACCAAAGGGCATTGTCTCAACCTTCGTAGGCCATTGCTACATCCATTAAGACTTCTTTGCCTCACGAATACACATTCACACCGTCTGACTGCAACTGTGGGGCTAGTCCCTTTGAACAGTCGGTGGCAGCGTGTTCTGAAAATGGAAACTCCTAGCCGCCCACACCCCACCCTCAATTCCCCCAAGCCAAACCCAATCATCCGAACACACGCAGCCACCCAATCCTGACCGAAGCCCGCCAATTCCTCTGCTCGCTCACTATTCCCACCGATCATCACCCACCCTCTCCCTCTCCAGCTTCCTCTCTCTCCGCCACTACCCCCTTCCGCTCCAGCCCCGAGACCAACCTCGCCTGTCGATGTGAACAGCATCCTATTTAATGCCCGATCTGTAGCAAAAAACAGATTCTCCATCTTTGACCTCCTCGCCTCTGAAAAACCAGACCTGGTCTTCATCACCAAAACTTGGTTCTCTGATGACTTCGCTCCAATCGCCAGTGAAGCCTTTCCCCCTGACTACTCCCTCATACCACTGAACCGTCCCTCTAGAGGAGGGGGAGTAGCATTCGTCTTCAAGTCTCTCTTCCATGACTCAATCATCGACAACCAACCTTCCATTCCTTCCTGCGAATCACTCCTCGTTAAACTATCCCTCTCCCAGTCGCTCTCACACAGCCTCCTAATAATCTACAGCCCCCCAGACTACGATAGACAATTCGCAAACAACCTCTGCGACTCAATTGCCACCCTTCAACTAAACCATCCCAACCTCACCCTTCTTGGCGACTTCAACATATGGCTCGACATCCCCACCAACCCTATGACACACTCTCTGGTTGACGGTTTAGATGCAATTAACTTCCAACCCCACATAAATGGACCGACACACTATAAAGGATACACTCTTGATGCTACCTTTAGCTCCAACACCCTGATTCATTTAAATCCCCCCACGCCCATCATCTGGTCCGATCACTTCTTCCTCTCTTTCGTCATTCGCTCATCCGACCCCACGCTCGTACTCGAATCTGAACCACCTAATCTACGCAAATGCTGGAAAAAACTAATAATCGTCCCGGACCTAGCCGACGCACTCCTCCAATCTACACCACCTACCAGCCAACTCATTAAACAACTAACCCCTGATGTCTTTGACTCATGGCTCAACGCATCTCTGATGCGGCTCACACCCCCTTGCAAACCATCAACCCGCCGTGGCCTTTTCCCCAGATGGTTCACGCCTGAGTTGAAAACCACTAAACAACTATATAAATACCTAGAACGCAAATGGCAGAAAGACAAAACCAAGGAGAGCAGGGCAACCTTGGCCTGACACCTCTATCAGTACAAGGCCGAAATCTGGAATGCAAAAAAATCCCACTACAACTCCCGAATACTAAATTGCAAAAACCCAAGCAAGGAACTCCATAAAATCATCTCCGAATTCACCAAACCGACTTGCACCACGACCGTCCCAACCCCCTCACAATCACTTAGCGACTCACATTCCATCCACTTCTACACCACGGCTCTCGAAAGAACTCTAGCCACCAAACTGGCTCTCTTACATCCACCAGGCAATACTCCCCCCATAGCGGCCAGCCCACCAGCTGCGACCACTATGCAACCAACGTTCGAAGCCTTTAGTCCAATATCACCAGAGCAATTTCGCAAACTTCTATCTGCCCGCAAACCATCTGGCTCCCCCCTGGACCCTTGCCCGGCCACAACCCTCAAAGAAATTTTCGTTTCCACCTGTGCAGGAGAACACGCAAGATCCATCATAAATGCCTCCCTTTCCTCTGGTATCTTTCCCGATGCATTGAAAACGGTTCATGTCAAACTGCTAATTAAAAAACCTTCCCTTGACCCTCTAAAGCCCAAAACTACCGGCCCATCTCGAATACCAGATTCCTTGCCAAACTCATTGACCGAAACGCCTACTCCCAACTAAATGCCTTTGGCGAAACCAACAATCTCCTAGACCCCACACAATCAGGTTTCAGAGCCCGCCACAGAACCAAAACCACCCTAACCTCAATCTGGGATGACCTTAAAATGACGGCAGACTCCGCGGGATGCGCTGCACTAATCCTTCTTGACCTATCTGCCGCCTTCGACACAATCAATCACTCAATCCTCCTAGACCGCCACCACTCCCTAGGAATTTGCGGAACCGCTATTAAATGGATAAGACAGGTACCAAATAACGATACTCTCCTCCTATACCTCCCAAGCCCGACCAGTCGACACGGGAGTCCCACAAGGAGCATGCCTATCTGCCCTCCTGTTCAATCTCTACTTGATCACCCTCCCTCCAATAGTTCATTCATACAACATCCTGTGTTACAACTACGCCGACGACACTCAACTAATTCTAAAACTAATGAACTCAAATCCCAACTCCCGACCTGACCTGGCTGCCTGCCTCCTCGACATAGAACTCTGAATGACCCAAAGCCACCTATTGTTAAACCCCTCCAAAACGGAAATCATGGTATGTGGCAACTCCAAGCTTCTTCCGCAAACACTACCCTGGTCATCCGCCATGGGCAGCTCACCGAACCCCTGCAACTCAGTGAAAAATCTTGGGTGCATCCTTGACTCTGACCTAACACTCTCGCGCCAAGTCAACAGCGTCTCAAAATCCTGCCACTACCACCTTAAAACCCTTAGGCGCATCTTTCCATATCTCTCCTTTCCTAACAGACTCTCCACGGTCCAATCAATCGTTATGTCAGGACTGGACTGTGCAAACCCCCTATACCTCGGAATCCACGCGTACCAACTGAATAAACTCCAAAGGGCTCAAAACGTGGCAGCCAAATTGCTACTTGCGCTCGGCCCAAGAGACCACATCTCCCCAGCCCTTAAGCCGCTGCACTGGCTCCCAGTAGCCGAAAGGGTGACTTTCAAAACCTTATGCATCTCCCATCGAGCACTGCATAAAACCGGACCTCAATATCTTCAAGACAAACTAAAACCCTTTCACACCCCTCGCACCCTAAGATCAAGCTCAGCCGGCCTCCTAGTCATTCCTAAAACAAACTCAGTCAGATTAGGCGGATCAGCATTATCAGCCTTGGCCCCCACCCTGTGGAACTCACTCCCACCCCACATCCCCCAAACTGAGGATATAACATCTTTCCGCAAACTGCTGAAAACCTGGCTCTTCCCCTAAAACCTACCGGTAAACAAACTAACCCAAACAGACTATCAGCATCTCAACGACACCAACCCAACAAACTACCTGAGGCGAGAACTTGACAGCTAATGACCCTGAATATAAACTAGAAAGACAAACAGAATTAAACGAGTAAAGTAGATCAAAACAGTGATGCGGATAATAAGAATAAATCATAGGGAAACTGTAATGAGATGTAAACTGCTGAAACGCACATAATGCATGAGGAGGGAACGAAATGAATGGCGTCAATGAAATAGTTAGAATAGATGAAGCGTGTTGAACAGATGAATGCACTGAGTGAAAGAATGCATGAGTGGAAGAACTAATGACTATATAGACTGAATAAGTGTGTAAATTGAATGAGTATGTACATCTGATAAGTGTATAGAATGAATTAACTTGTTAAGCGTTTGAGTGTGTAGAGTGGTTGAGTATAAACAGTTGAATGCACTGAGTGGAAGAATGCATGAGTGGAAGAACAGAGGACTATGTAGATCAAATGAGCGTGTAAATTAAATGAGTATGTAGATAAGGATGAAGGTATAGAATGGATGAACAAGTTAAGCGGATGAGCGTCTGGGGTGGTTGGGTGTGTAGAGCAGACGAGCGTGTATGGCGGATGAGTGCATAAACACAGAGAAGCGAATGTAGAACGGATGAATGTACAGAACGTATGAGCGTGTAGAGCGTATAGAGTGAGGGAGTGTGTAGAGTGAGGGAGCATGTAGAGCGGGGGAGCGCGTAAAGCGGAAGAGTATGTAGAGCAGAAAAGTATGTAGAGCGGAAGAGCGTGTAGAGCGGAAGAGCATGTAGAGCGGATGAGTATGTAGAGCGGAAGAGTATGTAGAGTGGAAGAGTATGTAGAGCATGTAGAGCGGATGAGTGTATAGAGCGGATGAGTGTATAGAACGGATGACGAGTGTATAAAGCCGATGAGTACATAGAACGGATGGGGGTATAGAACGGATGGGGGTATAGAACGGATGAGGGTATAGAACGGACGAGGTTACAGAGCGGACAAGGTTACAGAGCGGACGAGGTTACAGAGTGGATGAGGTTACAGAGCGGACAAGGTTAAAGAGCGGATGAGTGTAGAGAGCAAATTAATTTATAGACCAGCATTACTGCGTATTACCGAATGAGTGCATATTAATGTTGAACACGGGGAAAGCACGAATGCATTGAGCAGATGAGTACGGGGAGTGGATGAGAACGGGGAGTGGATGAGTACGGAGAGTGAATGAGTACGGAGAGTGGATGAGTACGGGAACGGATGAGTACGGGAAGCGGATGAGTACCGGGAGCGGATGAATATGGGGAACTGATGAGCGCCGGGAGTGGACGAATGAAGTAAGCGAATGAGTGCAGGAGCGGATGAGTTGAATGAGTGGAAAGCATGAGTGCATTGAGCAGATGAGTACATAGAGCGGATGAGTGCATAGAGCGGAGAAGTGAGGAGATATGATGAGTGAGGGAACAGATGAGTGCAGGGGAGCGGATGGGTGTGGGGAGCTCGTGAATGCCGGGAGCTGGTGAGTGCGGGGAGCTGGTGAGTGCGGGGGGCGGATGAGTGCGGGGAGCAGATGAGTGCGGGGAGCAGATGAGTGCGGGAAGCGGATGAGTGCCGGGAACGCGTGAGTGCAGGAGCGGGTGAATGCGGGGAGCAGGCGACTGCGTTGGGTGGGTGAATACGAAATACAGGGGCAGACAGGACTTGAGTGTGCGGGGCGGACTGGAATGCATGAGTGCGTCGAGCAGACAGGAGTGTGTAGCACAGACGGGGACGCATGGAATGAATAAAAGTACATAGAACGGATTGGAGCGCATAGAACTGCGCAACGTACATAGTATGGTCTGGAATGCATGGAACATTTGAACGAGCATGTAACCCATCATATCACACCCCACGCTTACTCTCTTCTTTACATCACCACTCAACTAGAACACAGAGATACTATGACACCATTCGGTATAACTGTTCTCATACTAACATCTCCCGCTCACTCCCCATCGTTCTAAGTAAACACTGCTGGTTACACACCCCCCAGCCAGGCGTTCTCCTCAGGCCTAACGCAGCCACAGTCGGTCTGGATAAATCCTGCCAGAACGAACCCATACCCCTGATCTCAACCACCACACCTACCGCTAAGAAGCAGCTATTTCACGAAGACCGCACCAGCTGCACACATACCCGGTGCGCATATGCGCCGTTGACTCTCCCTACTCTCTCTACTGACCTGAACTTCGGTTCCCAAGGGCGTTCAACCTACCAGCACCTTCAGACCATACCAATGGTATATAAGGCGCTATATAAATGCAAAATTACATAACATAACATAACATGATGGAAGTAGCCCATATGCAAATACGCCATGCCTCTCATCAAGATGGAAGCAGCCCACATGCAGATACACCGGGCCTCTCATCAAAATGGAAGTGACCCACATGCAGATACACCAGGCCTCTCATCAAGATGGAAGCAGCCCACATGCAGATACACCAGGCCTCTCATCAAAATGGAAGTGACCCACATGCAGATACACCAGGCCTCTCATCAAGATGGAAGCAGCCCACATGAAGATATGCCAGACCTCTCATCAAGATGGAAGCAGCCCACATGCAGATACGGCAGGCCTCTCATCAAGATGGAAGCAGCCCACATGCAGATATGCCATGACTCTAATCAAGATGGATGCAGCCCACATGCAGATATGCCAGGCCTCTCATCAAGATGGAAGCAGCCGGCATGCAGATATGCCAGGCCTCTCATCAAGATGGAAGCAGCCCACATGCAGATATGGCAGGCCTCACATCAAAAAGGAAGCAGCCCACATGCAGATATGGCAGGCCTCTCATCAAGATGGAAGCAGCCACATGCAGATATGCCAGGCCTCTCATCAAGATGGAAGCAGCCCACATGCAGTTATGCCAGGCCTCTCATCAAGAAGGAAGCAGCCCACATGCAGATATGCCAGGCCTCTCATCAAGATGCAGCCCACATGCAGATATGGCAGGCCTCTCATCAAGATGCAGCCCACATGCAGATATGGCAGGCCTTGCATCAAGATGGAAGCAGCCCACGTGCAGATATGCCAGGCCTCTCATCAAAATGGAAGTGGCCCCCATGCAGATACACCAGGCCTCTCATCAAGATGGAGCCCACATGCAGATATGGCAGGCCTCTCATCAAGATGGAAGCAGCCCACATGCAGATACACCAGGCCTCTCATCAAAATGGAAGTGGCCCCCATGCAGATACGCCAGACCTCTCATCAAGATGCAGCCCACATGCAGATATGGCAGGCCTCTCATCAAGATGGAAGCAGCCCACATGCAGATACACCGGGCCTCTCATCAAAATGGAAGTGACCCACATGCAGATACACCAGGCCTCTCATCAAGATGGAAGCAGCCCACATGCAGATACACCAGGCCTCTCATCAAAATGGAAGTGACCCACATGCAGATACACCAGGCCTCTCATCAAGATGGAAGCAGCCCACATGAAGATATGCCAGACCTCTCATCAAGATGGAAGCAGCCCACATGCAGATACGGCAGGCCTCTCATCAAGATGGAAGCAGCCCACATGCAGATATGCCATGACTCTAATCAAGATGGATGCAGCCCACATGCAGATATGCCAGGCCTCTCATCAAGATGGAAGCAGCCGGCATGCAGATATGCCAGGCCTCTCATCAAGATGGAAGCAGCCCACATGCAGATATGGCAGGCCTCACATCAAAAAGGAAGCAGCCCACATGCAGATATGGCAGGCCTCTCATCAAGATGGAAGCAGCCACATGCAGATATGCCAGGCCTCTCATCAAGATGGAAGCAGCCCACATGCAGTTATGCCAGGCCTCTCATCAAGAAGGAAGCAGCCCACATGCAGATATGCCAGGCCTCTCATCAAGATGCAGCCCACATGCAGATATGGCAGGCCTCTCATCAAGATGCAGCCCACATGCAGATATGGCAGGCCTTGCATCAAGATGGAAGCAGCCCACGTGCAGATATGCCAGGCCTCTCATCAAAATGGAAGTGGCCCCCATGCAGATACACCAGGCCTCTCATCAAGATGGAGCCCACATGCAGATATGGCAGGCCTCTCATCAAGATGGAAGCAGCCCACATGCAGATACACCAGGCCTCTCATCAAAATGGAAGTGGCCCCCATGCAGATACGCCAGACCTCTCATCAAGATGCAGCCCACATGCAGATATGGCAGGCCTCTCATCAAGATGGAAGCAGCCCACATGCAGATATGGCAGGCCTCTCATCAAGATGGAAGCAGCCTACATGCAGATATGGCAGGCCTCTCATCAAGATGGAAGCTGCCTACATGCAGATATGGCAGGACTCTCATCAAGATGGATGCAGCCCACATGCAGATATGGCAGGCCTCGCATCAAGATGGAAGCAGCCCACGCGCAGATATGCCAGGACTCTCACCAAGATGGAAGCCGCCCACATGCAGATACGCCAGAAACTTCATCATGATGGAAGCAGCCCACATGCAGATACCCCAGACCTCTCACCAAGATGCAGCCCACATGCGGATATGGCAGGCCTCTCATCAAGATGGAGGCAGCCCACATAGATATGACAGGCCTCTCATCAAGATGGAAGCTGCCCACATGCAGATATGACAGGCCTCTCATCAAGATGGAAGCTGCCCACATGCAGATACGCCATGCCTCTCATCAAGATGAAAGCAGCCCACATGCAGATATGGCAGGCCTCTCATCAATATGGAAGCTGCCCACATGCAGATACGCCATGCCTCTCATCAAGATGAAAGCAGCCCACATGCAGATATGGCAGGCCTCTCATCCAGAGTCAAGCAGCCCACATGCAGATATGCCAGGCCTCTCATCAAAATGGAAGCAGCCCACATGCAGATATGGCAGGCCTCTCATCAAGATGGAAGCAGCCCACATGCAGATATGGCAGGCCTCTCATCAAGATGGAAGCAGCCTACATGCAGATATGGCAGGCCTCTCATCAAGATGCAGCCCACATGCAGATATCTATGGCAGGCCACTCATCAAGATGGAAGCAGCCTACATGCAGATATGGCAGGCCTCTCATCAAGATGGAAGCAGCCTACATGCAGATATGGCAGTCCTCTCATCAAGATGGAAGCAGCCTGCATGCAGATATGGCAGGCCTCGCATCAAAAGGGAAGCAGCCCACATGCAGGTATGGCAGATTGAAGCAGCCCACATGCAGATATGCGAGGCCGCTTATCAAGATGGAAGCAGCCCACATGCAGATACGCCAGACCTCTCATCAAGATGCAGCCCACATGCAGATATGGCAGGCCTCTCATCAAGATGGAAGCAGCCCACATGCAGATACGCCAGACCTCTCATCAAGATGCAGCCCACATGCAGATAAGGCAGGCCTCTCATCAAGATGAAAGCAGCCCACATGCAGATATGGCAGGCCTCTCATCAAGATGGAAGCAGCCCACATGCAGATATGGCAGGCCTCTCATCAAGATGGAAGCAGCCCACATGCAGATATGGCAGGCCTCGCATCAAGATGGAAGCAGCCTACATGCAGATATGGCAGGCCTCTCATCAAGATGCAGCCCACATGCAGATATGGCAGGCCACTCATCAAGATTGAAGCAGCCCACATGCACATACACAAGGCCTCTCATCAAGATGGAAGCAGCCCACATGCAGTTATGACAGGCCTCTCATCAAGAAGGAAGCAGCCCACATGCAGATATGCCAGGCCTCTCATCAAGATGCAGCCCACATGCAGATATGGCAGGCCTCTCATCAAGATGCAGCCCACATGCAGATATTCCAGGCCTCTCATCAAGATGAAAGCAGCCCACATGCAGATATGGCAGGCCTCTCATCAAGATGGAAGCAGCCCACATGCAGATATGGCAGGCCTCTCATCAAGATGGAAGCAGCCCACATGCAGATATGGCAGGCCTCGCATCAAGATGGAAGCAGCCTACATGCAGATATGGCAGGCCTCTCATCAAGATGCAGCCCACATGCAGATATGGCAGGCCACTCATCAAGATTGAAGCAGCCCACATGCACATACACAAGGCCTCTCATCAAGATGGAAGCAGCCCACATGCAGTTATGACAGGCCTCTCATCAAGAAGGAAGCAGCCCACATGCAGATATGCCAGGCCTCTCATCAAGATGCAGCCCACATGCAGATATGGCAGGCCTCTCATCAAGATGCAGCCCACATGCAGATATTCCAGGCCTCTCATCAAGATGGAAGCAGCCTACATGCAGATATGGCAGGCCTCTCATCAAGATGCAGCCCACATGCAGATATGGCAGGCCACTCATCAAGATGGAAGTGGCCTACATGCAGATATGGCAGTCCTCTCATCAAGATGGAAGCAGCCTACATGCAGATATGGCAGGCCTCTCATCAAGATGGAAGCAGCCCACATGCTGATATGGCAGGCCTCTCATCAAGATGGAAGCAGCCTACATGCAGATATGGCAGGCCTCTCATCAAGATGGAAGCAGCCTACATGCAGATATGGCAGGCCTCTCATCAAGATGAAAGCATCCCACATGCAGATATGGCAGGCCACTCATCAAGATGGAAGCAGCCTACATGCAGATATGGCAGTCCTCTCATCAAGATGGAAGCAGCCTACATGCAGATATGGCAGGCCGCTTATCAAGATGGAAGCAGCCCACATGCAGATACGCCAGACCTCTAATCAAGATGCAGCCCACATGCAGATATGGCAGGCCTCTCATCAAGATGGAAGCAGCCCACATGCAGATATGACAGGCCTCTCATCAAGATGAAAGCATCCCACATGCAGATATGGCAGGTCTCTCATCAAGGTGGAAGCAGCCCACATGCAGATATGGCAGGCCTCGCATCAAGATGGAAGCAGCCTACATGCAGATATGCCAGGCTTCTCATCAAGATTGAAGCAGCCCACATGCACATACACGAGGCCTCTCATCAAGATGGAAGCAGCCCACATGCAGTTTTGCCAGGCCTCTCATCAAGAAGGAAGCAGCCCACATGCAGATATGCCAGACCTCTCATCAAGATGCAGCCCACATGCATATAAGGCAGGCCTCTCATCAAGATGCAGCCCACATGCAGATATTCCAGGCCTCTCATCAAGATGCAGCCCACATGCAGATATAGCAGGCCTCGCATCAAGATGGAAGCAGCCCACGCGCAGATATGCCAGGACTCTCACCAAGATGGAAGCAGCCCACATGCAGATATGGCAGGCCTCTCATCAAGATGGAAGCAGCCTACATGCAGATATGGCAGGACTCTCATCAAGATGGATGCAGCCCACATGCAGATATGGCAGGCCTCGCATCAAGATGGAAGCAGCCCACGCGCAGATATGCCAGGACTCTCACCAAGATGGAAGCAGCCCACATGCAGATACGCCAGAACCTTCATCATGATGGAAGCAGCCCACATGCAGATACACCAGGCCTCTCATCAAGATGGAAGCAGCCCACATGCAGATACCCCAGACCTCTCATCAAGATGCAGCCCACATGCGGATATGGCAGGCCTCTCATCAAGATGGAGGCAGCCCACATGCAGATATGGCAGGCCTCTCATCCAGAGTCAAGCAGCCCACATGCAGATATGCCAGGCCTCTTATCAAGATGGAAGCAGCCCAAATGCAGATACGCCAGACCTCTCATCAAGATGCAGCCCACATGCGGATATGGCAGGCCTCTCATCAAGATGGAGGCAGCCCACATGCAGATATGACAGGCCTCTCATCAAGATGGAAGCTGCCCACATGCAGATACCCCTTGCCTCTCATCAAGATGAAAGCAGCCCACATGCAGATATGGCAGGCCTCTCATCAAGATGGAAGCTGCCCACATGCAGATGCGCCATGCCTCTCATCAAGATGATATCAGCCCACATGCAGATATGGCAGGCCTCTCATCCAGAGTCAAGCAGCCCACATGCAGATATGCCAGGCCTCTCATCAAGATGGAAGCAGCCCACATGCAGATATGGCAGGCCTCTCATCAAGATGGAAGCAGCCCACATGCAGATATGGCAGGCCTCTCATCAAGAAGATGGAAGCAGCCTTCATGCAGATATGGCAGGCCTCTCATCAAGATGCAGCCCACATGCAGATATGGCAGGCCACTCATCAAGATGGAAGCAGCCTACATGCAGATATGGCAGGCCTCTCATCAAGATGGAAGCAGCCCACATGCAGATATGGCAGGCCTCTCATCAAGATGGAAGCAGCCCACATGCTGATATGGCAGGCCTCTCATCAAGATGGAAGCAGCCTACATGCAGATATGGCAGGCCTCTCATCAAGATGCAGCCCACATGCAGATATGCCATGACTCTAATCAAGATGGATGCAGCCCACGCGCAGATATGCCAGGCCTCTCATCAAGATGGAAGCAGCTGGCATGCAGATATGGCAGGCCTCTCATCAAGAAGATGGAAGCAGCCTACATGCAGATATGGCAGGCCTCTCATCAAGATACAGCCCACATGCAGATATGGCAGGCCACTCATCAAGATGGAAGCAGCCTACATGCAGATATGGCAGGCCTCTCATCAAGATGGAAGCAGCCCACATGCAGATATGACAGGCCTCTCATCAAGATGAAAGCAGCCCACATGCAGATATGGCAGGCCTCTCATCAAGATGGAAGCAGCCTACATGCAGATATGGCAGGCCTCTCATCAAGACGGAAGCAGCCCACATGCTGATATGGCAGGCCTCGCATCAAAAGGGAAGCAGCCCACATGCAGATATGGCAGATTTAAGCAGCCCACATGCAGATACACGAAGCCGCTTATCAAGATGGAAGCAGCCCACATGCAGATACGCCAGACCTCTCATCAAGATGCAGCCCACATGCAGATATGGCAGGCCTCTCATCAACATGGAAGCAGCCCACATGCAGATACGCCAGTCCTCTCATCAAGATGCAGCCCACATGCAGATATGGCAGGCCTCTCATCAAGATGGAAGCAGCCCACATGCAGATATGACAGGCCTCTCATCAAGATGAAAGCATCCCACATGCAGATATGGCAGGCCTCTCATCAAGATGGAAGCAGCCCACATGCAGATATAGCAGGCCTCTCATCAAGATGGAAGCAGCCCACATGCAGATATGGCAGGCCTCGCATCAAGATGGAAGCAGCCTACATGCATATATAGATATGCCAGGCCTCTCATCAAGATGGAAGCAGCCCACATGCAGATATGGCAGGCCTCTCATCAAGATGAAAGCAGCCCACATGCAGATATGCCAGGCCTCTCATCAAGAGGCAAGCTGCCCACATGCAGATATGCCAGGACTCTCATCAAGATGGAAGCAGCCCAAATGCCAAGACCAAACAATTGGAAAAGGAACCTAAAAGCTCATCCATTTTCCAATGCATTCACAAATATAAATAATCATTTTGTGAATGTGAACAGACTGCAGTCACATTTTAACCATTAAGACGTGCACCCTGGTGGTTTGTATATATTTTTTTACATAATGCAGATACTTAAACTATTGGGAGAGGCTTTTAAAAGAAAGAAGAATCCAACACCACATACATATAATATTAAAATAGATTTAAATGCACCTGGAGTCTGGGAATTAATTAATGTGCATAGTAAATACTTTGACATAGAGCATCATCAGGAGGTTGGCGGTATCTCGGCGCAATTTACGCCGGATCACGAGTAGCGGTAAGCTGTAATTCCCCATTTCCCATTGGGTCCAATAAACCCAATGGGGCTGGGGCGTTAATAGCTCAGAAAATGGCCTCTCAAGCCACATTCACCTCCAGCTTTGAGCTGCAGGTGACTGCGTCCAGTTGCGGCCAAACTCGAGATTGGGCCAGCCCTTAAATGCAGCAGTAATAACGTTAGTATCGGGATGTAATAGTCTCGGGAGGATAGCTCAGGGGCAACGCACTCGCCTTGGAAGCAAACACAGGTTCGATCCCAGGACTGCGCTTAGAAACCTCTGGGTATTAAGCACGTTATAAATAACCAATTACAATTACAAGTTGTGATGTAACCCAATAGTGTCTGGAATGTCCATTCCAAGAGGGCTGACAAAGTTCAACAAGTTGCTTTCTCTTTTGTTTTTGGCAGAGCATCGCAGGAAGCAAAGTCATAAAACTGAGTGAGCTACCAATGAAATGGGGACGATTATATATAGGAAAAGGGCACATTGGTCCTCATTAAAAGTTTGGCGCTAATCTGGCAGTACATACATGGAATTACTGCTAAATTAGTTTACCATTACCACTTATCGGTCCCGTGGCGTTGCCACAGGAGTACGAGTGGTGGCACATGGTGTTAGTCTTTATTTGCGGAGTTCATAGGACTCTGGGGATTTTGGTCAATTACTGCGAGCGATAATTCCTTTGTGGTTACTCCAATGATTTTTTGCTATAAGGTGTGTGGGTGGTTTACCTTCAGCTTTTTAGAGCAGGTAGATACTCCCCCTTGGCGCCAAAACTCACAGTACAGCAGTGTGGTCATGTGTCAGCAAGGTGTTGGCAACTGAATGAACGCCACTTTACTGTAACTTTTTCCCACACCGCCTTACTTGTAATGAGGACTAAGTCTTACCTAAGATTACAAATATTGATGACAAGCACTGTAGCTGCTGAATTCTGAAGGATTTGCAACTTGTTGCTGGAGGTGGATTTGGAACTTCAAGTACTGCATTGCAATAATCCAGTCTGGAGGCGACAGAGCCTCAGCTCCGGTCTGAAGGCGAGTGGAAAGGTTTGATGTCAGGGGCTTAGGGGCCTGAAGGCTGGGTACTGTGTAATGCCAGGAGATGTATGGGTGATGGGATCGGCTTACGGGGATGTTCATAGGAAGATGGAGACTGGGATCTGCTGCAACCAGGAGACAAAGACTGCACCTGGCGGTGTCCGTAGGGCCATTCAGAAGTCAGAGCAGTCTCAAGACTTCTAAGGTCTTCAGGACTACTGTTGTTACACTACAGCAACAAAGGGCTTTCTTACGAAGAACTTTCTGACCATGGAATCCACTTTGGCATCGTTACAAGTTCCCTTGGAAACTGTTCAGGTTGCGTAAACGTGCTAGTTAGCTGATCGGACGTGCTTCGCTTACACGGAAGCCACACCCCCTTGTTCCTTAAAGCTTTCAGCCACGGGAACTTTGTTGCTGCTAATTGTACGTTACTACGTGCCTTTTCGTAGCCCGCCTACGCTACTGTTTACCTTCTTCGGATTAACCTCCGTGAACCTTATTGACTTTGAACTCTCGTTACCAGACCTTGGCTTTGTACTCTGTTCTGCTTACCTGGATTATCCTACGGACTTCTTGACACGGCCTTTTCCATTTACGCGCAGTTTTCCTTTACTGCTGCAAACCCGCAGGAGTCTCCCCGCACAGCCTTAAGTTCTAATGGCTCTGTGGCGCTCTGCTCCCACTCAAAACTGGACTCCAGCTCTCATATAACTTACACTTGCATGAGCGCCTCTGCTTTCCATCTGAGTTCCGGCTCTACGATTAAGACCTGCTGAGATCTGCTTCAGCGTGACGCTTGGGAATTTCTCTAATACCGCAAGTGGTATCCTTGTTGGTCCTTTTCTTCCTGTTCTATCTGAAACATTTATTCGGAAGTATAAATCCCATCCTACCAGTTCTGCATATTAAGGATTTGCCTTTGCTCCAACTACCTGATTAACTGTGTTCACATCCTGGGAGACTGTTTGTTTTTTCTACTGAAGTGCATTTACAAACGCTTTCCAGGACATGCACCAACCCGGCCCTAGTGCGTCCCTCATGCCGTTCGGGTTGTCCTCCCTATACTAACCTTCCCACTTTATTATTTCATCCTGTCGTTGTCATCCACCATTTGGATTTTGTGTTCCTTAATGAAACTGGTACAGGATTTCCTCTCAGATCTACTCACATACACTAACTCAGGTACCGGCAGTTCTATTGTGTTAAATAGAAGTAATTAAAAACGCAAGTTAGGCATAATACTCTTGCAGCATTGATCTGGCAGTGCGCTCAATCCCGCTCTTTTGCATTATAGACTGCTCTGTCTGTTCTTACATAAATAGCAGAGTGGTACATCATGAAAAAGAGCCCCTGTCTAAGAGGAAGCGTGATTCTTTGAATCAGGGGACCTGGGTTTCTGGAGACTTCTACGGCTCATCCTACATCTCGATCCAGGTTGGGGTCACGTACACCTTCCGGCTCGGTGAGTAACAGAAATAGCAGCCTTGAAAGATGTCGACTGAGACTACCGATGCTTTAAACCAAATTGTGCAGATGGTCACGGATTTCCGGACAGACCTGACAAATGCACAAGAAGCATTGCGCCAAAACATGGACGCAATTCAGTCTCTCGTCACTACTCCAGCAGCACAGGCTGGCGCTGGTGCTATGGCTTCTGGGTCTGGTTTTCCAGCACCCGTTCAAGAAAGCACTCCTGTGTTGCTTACAACCCAGTGCCCATTGGCTCCTCCGGAAAGGTTTTTGGGCGATCCCAAACAATACAGGGCGTTCATTAATCAGTGGAAATTACACTTCCTATGCCATCCTACCTCGTTTCCCACTTCCAACACCAAAGCGGCTTTTGTTCTTTCTCATTTAGGTGGTACTGCAGCAGCCTGGGCCAATCCCCTGCTTGAGTCCAATAGTCATGTACTGTACAATTGTGAAGCTCTTCTTTCCATGATGAGCAAGGTGTTTGATACCAGATACACTATGCAAGCCACGGATTTAGAGCTGCTCAAACATCGACAAGGCAATTCTTCCTTGGTGGTTTATCTTGCCCGGTTTAACCAGCTGGCAGCTGAAACTGACTGGCCCGAGGAGAAAAAGCGGCGGTGTTCTATCAAGGACTTTCTGAGGAACTTAAGGATATTTTGTCCACTGTTCCCGTGGTGCCCACATCTTTCGGGGAGTTGCTCGACTTGGTGCTACAAATCGATGCCCGAAAGGCAGAAAGGCGCGGAGAAAAAAGGGCCACACCCGTACTACCGGCCTCAGAAGCCGTCACAGCAGCTCTGCTTCTCCCTGAACACATGCAAATCGGTGCTGTTAGAAGTCCTTTAACGCCAGCTCAACGGGAGTATCGCAGGTCCCACAATCTGTGCATGCACTGTGGTGCCTCTGACCATCTATTACCAGAGTGCCCAAAAAAGCCCAAAAGAAAGGCGGGAAATGCCAAATTTCGACAGTTGACATAGTCCCTATGTCGGGAGGTCCAAATCAGGACTCACCTTGTCTTGGATCGTCTCAACTCATCCATCTTACTGTCACCTTTTCTTTGACTCCTGGACCATCCATTGAGGCCCAGGCCGTTATTGATTCAGGTGCCATGGGCAACTACATTGGCCATGGTTTCGTCTCAGTAGCAGGGATCCCTTTGATTCTAAAGAAGCAACCTGAGACAGTCAATTCAGTAGACGGTTCTACCCTTGTTTCTGGAATGGTCACCCATCAGACGGTGCCCATGGTCATGTGCACCAATGAAGGACATACCGAGACCATTACATTTGACGTTATTAAGGCTCCAGTTTATAGGGTCATTCTAGGTATTCCATGGCTTCGTTTCCACAACCCTGTTATTGACCGGGTGACACACTAGATACAGTTCCCTTCTACTACATGTAACCTCCAGTGCACGTCCTTACATGGTATTTTTCAGAATACTCCTATTAATGCTCTTGCATCTTCTTCCTTGCACATCACAGCTATTTCTACTGTCGCCTCACCATCTGTTCCTACAGACTACGCCTACTTCCTAGATGTGTTCGACAAGGGCATGGCTGAAGCCCTACCACCCCATGGGATCTACGACTGCCCCATAGACTTAATGCCCGGGACAAAGATTCCTGTGGGAAAGGTGTATTCTCTTTCCCTGAAGGAGGACGCTGTGCTAAAAGAATACCTCAACAAAGCACTTGCTATGGGGTTTATTAGACTGTCCAAATCACCGGAGGTGTCCCCTCTCTTCTTTGTGCCCAAAAAAGAAGGCGATCTTCATCCCTGCATTGACTACAGAGCTCTGAATGCAGTTACCATAAAGAATCAATATCCGCTTCCACTGATTTCTGTTCTTCTCGATCAATTGGGGTCTTCACGGATTTTCATTAAGTTGGACCTCAGAGGGGCTTACAATCTGGTACGCATGAGAGAGGGGGACGAGTGGAAGACTGCATTCAAGACACGATATGGGTTGTACGAATACTTGGTGATGCCCTTTGGATTTTGTAATGCCCCGGCCACTTTTCAGGCTTTCATGAATGATTTGTTTCATGACATCTCAGACCAGTATGTCGACATATACTTAGACGACCTACTGATTTATTCACACACCCTTACTGAAGACATTCAACACGTAAAAACTGTACTCCAACGTCTAAGGGAGAATCACCTATTTGTGAAAGCTGAAAAATGCATATTCCACGCTTCTGAGGTGGAATTCCTGGGTTACGATCTCACCAACCAAGGGGTGCATATGAGCAAATCCAAAGTTAAGGCCATACTTGAATGGCCAGCACCCAAGACAGTTAAATCCCTCCAATCTTTCTTGGGTTTCGCCATCTTTTATAGACGGTTTATTCATGGATTCTCTGCTCTTTCAATGCCTCTTACTTCACTAACCAGTGTTAAAGCGTCCTACGATTGGTCACCTGCTGCACAACAGGCTTTCGACCAATTAAAATCAGCCTTCGTCTCTGCACCTTTCCTTAAACACCATGATCCTGATCTTCCTTTCTATGTGGAAGCTGGCGCCTCCGGGACCGCTATTGGAGCAGTCTTGTCCCAAGAATTTCCACATACTGGGGAAATGCACCCCATAGCCTTCTTTTCTCGCAAATTAACAGCATACAAAAGGAACTACTCCATCACAGAACGGGAACTGCTGGCCATCAGGGATGCCTTCGCTGAGTGGCGACATCATTTACTTGGAGCGCGTCATCCTGTCACTGTGTATTCTGATCACAGAAGTCTCTTGGCTTTCAAATCCATGAAGTGTCTCACGGCTAGACAGGCAAGATGGCACTTGTTCTTTTCGCAATACCAATTCCATATAACCTATCATCCTGCTAGGGCTCAGGTATCAGCTGACGCACTTTCACGTCTCCATTCGGAGGGTGACCCATCCAAGACGAAGCCTCCTATGCTTCTCCCAAACAAGGTTGTTTGCGGATGCATGGTACAGCCCTCCTTGCGTACTACCATTGCGCAATGGCCAATTGAACATCCAAAAGAGGTCAAGGAACTCAATATGGACCTGTCTCAAGGTCTACCCATCAATCAAGGGCGTATTTTCATACCTCACGGGCAGGCTCGTTTATTGGCGCTCCAATGGGCACATGATTCTGTGGTTGCCGCACATCCAGGTCAAAAGAAAACACTGGAATCTCTACGGCGATGGTCTTGGTGGTGTCTCGTGATGTGCAAGATCACATTGCTACCTGTGCTATTTGTGCCCAGTGTAAATCCACCAGGTCCAGACCAGTGGGCTTATTGCAGCCTTTACCGGTTCCTCATAAACCCTGGCATATGGTATCGATGGACTTTATTGTGGAATTGCCAGAAGTTCAGGGACATGATACCATATGGGTAGTCGTGGATTACTTCACAAATTACGCCGTTTTTGTACCATGTTCAGGGTTGCCTTCCCCTTCTCGTTTGGCCAGACTGTTTATGGCTAACGTCTTTAGGTATTTTGGTCTCCCTTCCATCATTGTGTCTGATCGGGGCACACAATTCACGTTAAGATTCTGGAGGGCGCTCACTACCTCTTTGGGAATCGAAGACAGGTATTCTTCGTCCTATCATCCTCAAACAGACAGCCAAACTGAAAGACTTAACTCCACTATTGAGCAGTATTTGCGCTGCCTTTGTCTCCAGTTCCAACAGACCTAGTGCACAGCTCTGCCTCAAGTGGAATTCGCATATAACAATTCCTTGCATACTTCCACAGCGGTATCCCCCTTTTTTGCATTATACGGTTTACACCCGAGGTCTTTATCATTGACTCTTCCCTTACCTGAGGCCTCTCCTGCTGCGCTGGCATGTGTGAGATACCTAGACAAAGTACATCAGGATGTACGATGCCATCTACTCTGGGCTCAGGAGCATGCTAAAAGATCAGCGGACGCTCGCCGGCTGCCGGCACCGGACTACCGGACTGGTATGATGGTTTGGTTGTCCTCCCGCAACCTGCGTATTGCGGGTAAGCGTTCGTTGTTGCCACGCTTTATTGGTCCTTTCCGCGTTTCCTCTGTGATCAATCCTGTCACAGGTAAATTGGATCTCCAAACGAACTGGCTTATTCACCCCGTGTTTCATGTCTCGCTAATCAATCCATTAGTTCCGTCCACTCGGGTGCCTGCACGCCCTGCGCCCATCATGGTGGATGGGGAGGAGGAGTATGAGGTCTCTCGCATCCTTGACTGTAGGATCTCTAGGGGTTCTGCTCTTTATTTAGTGGACTGGAAGGGGTTTGAACCCGAGGATCGTATTTGGGAACCTTTATCTAATCTGCATTGCCCCGATCTCCTGCGGGAATTCCATGCCGCCCGGGGGTTGCAGGCGTTTTTGGAGGCGGATGCTGTTACACTACGGCAACAAAGGGCTTTCTTACGAAGAACTTCCGGACCATGGAATCCACTTTGGTATCGTTACAAGTTGCCTTGGAAACTGTTCAGGTCGCGTAAACGTGCTAGTCAGCTGATCGGACATGCTTCGCTTTCACGGAAGCCACGCCCCCTTGTTCCTTAAAGCTCTCAGCCGCGGGAACTTCATTGCTGCTAATTGTACGTTACTACGTGCTTTTTCGTAGCCCGCCTACGGCACTGTTTACCTTCTTCGGATTACCCTCCGTGAACCTTATTGACTTTGAACTCTCGTTACCAGACCTTGGCTTTGTACTCTGTTCTGCTTATCTGGATTACCCTACGGATTTATTGCCACAGCCTTTTCTATTTATGCGCAGTTTTCCTTTACTGCCGTAAACCCGCAGGAGTCTCCCTGCACAGCCTTCAGTTCTACTGACTCTGCGGCGCTACGCTCCCACTCAAAACTGGACTCCAGCTCTCATACAACTTACACTTGCACGAGCGCCTCTGCTTTCCATCTGAGTCCCGGCTCTACGATTAAGACCTGCTGAGATCTGCTTCAGCACAACGCTTGGGAATTTCTCTAATAGTGCAAGTGGTATCCTTGTTGGTCCTTTTCTTCCTGTTCTATCTGAAACATTTATTCGGAAGTATAAGTCCCATCCTACCAGTTCTGCATATTAAGGATTTGCCTTTGCTCCAACTACCTGATTAACTGTGTTCGCATCCTGGGAGACTGTTTGTTTTTTCTACTGAAGTGCATTTACAAACGCTTTCCAGGACATGCACCAACCCGGCCCTAGTGCGTCCCTCATGCCGTTCGGGTTGTCCTCCCTATACTTACCTTCCCACTTTATTATTTTATCCTGTCGTTGTCATCCACCATTTGGATTTTGTGTTCCTTAATGAAACTGGTACAGGATTTCCTCTCAGATCTACTCACATACACTAACTCAGGTACCGGCAGTTCTATTGTGTTAAATAGAAGTAATTAAAAACGCAAGTTAGGCATAATACTCAAACCTTTCTGTATCTCTTGCAGCATTGATCTGGCGGTGCGCTCAATCCCGCTCTTTTGCATTATAGACTGCTCTGTCTGTTGCGAGGCAATTATGGTGGGGCCCAGAGTAGATGGAAGTTGGTCTATTTCTTGATTTTCCACTCCCTTCATGGATAAGGACATCTCTGGAAGTTCTAGAGGATTTGCCAAAGCATGTTTCTGACAGGAATGTTCAGAGGGTTGCTCTGAATAGGGCTGTGGAATAGGCAGGTGGCTTCTTTACAGAACAAGTGTTAAGCTGTGGCGCAGTCAGAGCTTTCGATAAGGAATCTGGTAAGACCCCAGATCTTGTTATGAAGACATTGAGAGATGTTATGTTGAGCACTAGTAAGGTATTTTGGTCCATATTGGTTAAAAGGGATCGTGGAGTTGCGGGATAGGGTGTACACTGATTTTTCTACTATTTTAAAACATGGGATAAGAATATGAGGAGGCTCCGAATCAGACGTAGAGAAGAAACTATTACTATACGTCGTAATCAATGAGATTCCTGCAGTGGACTTTGCAGTAAAAATCCGGCGTTGTAAGACAGTACTGTATCAAATTGGAGTGAACGGTGATTTGGAGCAACCAATGATTGACATTGAACTGCTTGTCAAGGGTTCAGAGAAACACAGGGCATTCATGGTAGTTGCTAGCCTTCAAAAGTTTCAACTAGACTGGACCCTCAGGTCCAGTCCTGGGCTTAAGGACGGAGGTCAAGTGTCAAGTTGAGCAAAGGGCTTCCAGCTAGTTATAGGTTGCAGCAGTTCTATATGTCACTTTTGCTATTGCTGTAAATACAGGGGTTTTGTGAGTTTAGAAAAAATGTATTTAACATCTATAGCAGCGTACCAAACCCTCAGGAATCAGGGCGCTACTTACAGAAAGTGCAGGTGTTAATTTTTAAAGAGCAAACTCAAATTAGTGAACAAATGCATGTGGTATTGCAAACATACTCTGGAGCAGCAACACCTCATGGTGGGGGGGCTACATCAGTCAACATACATGCAGAAAGCAAGTCAAGTAGGTATGTGGACTGGCAGAGCCTCGCCTCATGGTAGGGGGCTACATGAGGTAACATACATGCAGAAGGCAAGTCAGGTAGGTATGTGGACTGGCAGATCCTCGCCTCATGGTAGGGGGGCCACATCAGGTAACATACATGCAGAAAGCAAGTCAAGTAGGTATGTGGACTGGCAGAGCCTTGCCTCATGGTGGGGGGCTACATCAGGTAACATACATGCAGAAAGCAAGTCAAGTAGGTATGTGGACTGGCAGAGCCTTGCCTCATGGTGGGGGGCTACATCAGGTAACATACATGCAGAAGGCAAGCCAGGTAGGTATGTGGACTGGCAGAGCCTCGCCTCATGGTAGGGGGGCTACATCAGGTAAGATACGTGCAGAAGCACGTCAGGTAGGTATGTGGACTGGCAGAGCCTCGCCTCATGGTAGGGGGCTACATCAGTTAACATACATGCAGAAGGCAAGTCAGGTAGGTATGTGGACTGGCAGAGCCTTGCCTCATGCTAGGGGGCTACATCAGTTAACATATATGCAGAAGGCAAGTCAGGTAGGTATGTGGACTGGCAGAGCCTCGCCTCATGGTAGGGGGGCTACATCAGGTAACATATGTGCAGAAGGCAAGTCAGGTAGGTATGTGGACTGGCAGAGCCTTGTCTCATGGTAGGGGGGGCTACATCAGGTAACATACATGGAGAAGGCAAGTCAGGTCGGTATGTGGACTGGCAGAGCCTCGCCTCATGGACGGGGGCTACATCAGGTAACATACATGCAGAAAGCAAGTCAGGTAGGTATGTGGACTGGCAGAGCCTCGCCTCATGGTAGGGGGGCTAAATCAGTTAACATACATGCAGAAGGCAAGTCAGGTAGGTATGAGGACTGGCAGAGCCTCACCTCATGGTAGGGGGCTACATCAGTTAATATACATGCAAAAGGCAAGTCAGGTAGGTATGTGGACTGGCAGAGCCTCGCCTCATGGTAGGGGGGCTACATCAGGAAACATACATGCAGAAGGCAAGTCAGGTAGGTATGTGTACTGGCAAAGCCTCACTTCATGGTATGGGGGCTACATCAGGTAACATACATGCAGAAGGCAAGTCAGGTAGGTATGTGGACTGGCAAAGCCACACATCATGGTAGGGGGGCTACATCAGGTAATATACATGCAGAAGGCAAGTCAGGTAGGTATGTGGACTGGCAGAGCCTCGCCTCATGGTAGGGGGGGCTAAATCAGGAAACATACATGCCGAAGGCAAGTCAGGTAGGTATGTGTACTGGCAAAGACTCACATCATGGTATGGGGGCTACATCAGGTAACATACATGCAGAAGGCAAGTCAGGTAGGTATGTGGACTGGCAAAGCCCACATCATGGTAGGGGGCTACATCAGGTAACATACATGCAGAAGGCAAGTCAAGGTAGGTATGTGGACTGGCAGACCCTCGTCTCGTGGTAGGGGGGCTACATCAGTTAAAATACATGCAGAAGACAAGTCAGGTAGGTATGTGGACTGTCAGAGCCTCGCCTCATGGTAGGGGGGCTACATCAGGTAACATACATGCAGAAGGCAAGTCAGGTAGGTATGTGGACTGGCAGAGCCTTGCCTCATGGTAGGGGGGCTACATCAGGTAACATACATGCAGAAAGCAAGTCAGGTAGGTAGGTATGTGGACTGGCAGAGCCTTGCCTCATGGTAGGGGGGCTACATCAGTTAACATACATGCAGAAGGCATGTTGGGTAGGTAATTGGACTGGTAGAGCCTCGCCTCATGGTCTCGGGTCTACATCAGGTAAGATGTGTGCCGAAGGCAAGTCAGGTAGCTATGTGGACTGGCAAAGCCTCACCTCATGGTAGGGGGCTATATCAGGTAAGATACATGCAGAAGGCAAGTCAGGTAGGTATGTGGCCTGGCAGAGCCTCGCCTCATGGTAGGTGGGCTACATCAGTTAATATACATGCAGAAGGAAAGTCAGGTAGGTATGTGGACTGGCAGAGCCTCGCTTCATGGTAGGGGGGCTACATCAGGTAACATACATGCAGAAGGCAAGTCAGGTAGGTATGTGGACTGGCAAAGCCTCACATCATGGTAGGTGGGCTACATCAGGTAACATACATGTAGAAGGCAGGTCAGGTAGGTATGTGGACTGGCAAAGCCACACATCATGGTAGGGGGGCTACATCAGGTAACATACATGCAGAAGGCAATTCAGGTAGGTATGTGGACAGGCAGAGCCTCGCCTCATGGTAGGGGGGCTACATCAGTTAACATACATGCAGAAGGCAAGTCAGGTAGGTATGTGGACTGGCAGAACCTCGCCTCATGGTAGGGGGGCTACATCAGGTAACATACATGGAGAAGGCAAGCCAGGTAGGTATGTGGACTGGCAGAGCCTCGCCTCATGGTCTCGGGGGCTACATCAGGTAACATGTGCGCCGAAAGCAAGTCAGGTAGGTATGTGGACTGGCAAAGCCTCACCTCATGGTAGGGGGGCTACATCAGGTAAGATACGTGCAGAAGCACGTCAGGTAGGTATGTGGACTGGCAGAGCCTCGCCTCATGGTAGGGGCTACATCAGTTAACATACATGCAGAAGGCAAGTCAGGTAGGTATGTGGACTGGCAGAGCCTCGTCTCATGGTAGGGGGCTACATCAGTTAACATATATGCAGAAGGCAAGTCAGGTAGGTATGTGGACTGGCAGAGCCTCGCCTCATGGTAGGGGGGCTACATCAGGTAACATATGTGCAGAAGGCAAGTCAGGTAGGTATGTGGACTGGCAGAGCCTTGTCTCATGGTAGGGGGGGCTACATCAGGTAACATACATGCAGAAGGCAAGTCAGGTCAGTATGTGGACTGGCAGAGACTCGCCTCATGGACGGGGGCTACATCAGGTAACATACATGCAGAAAGCAAGTCAGGTAGGTATGTGGACTGGCAGAGCCTCGCCTCATGGTAGGGGGGCTAAATCAGTTAACATACATGCAGAAGGCAAGTCAGGTAGGTATGAGGACTGGCAGAGCCTCTCCTCATGGTAGGGGGCTACACCAGTTAATATACATGCAAAAGGCAAGTCAGGTAGGTATGTGGACTGGCAGAGCCTCGCCTCATGGTAGGGGGGCTACATCAGGAAACATCATGCAGAAGGCAAGTCAGGTAGGTATGTGTACTGGCAAAGCCTCACATCATGGTATGGGGGCTACATCAGGTAACATACATGCAGAAGGCAAGTCAGGTAGGTATGTGGACTGGCAAAGCCACACATCATGGTAGGGGGGCTACATCAGGTAATATCCATGCAGAAGGCAAGTCAGGTAGGTATGTGGACTGGCAGAGCCTCGCCTCATGGTAGGGGGGCTACATCAGGAAACATACATGCCGAAGGCAAGTCAGGTAGGTATGTGTACTGGCAAAGCCTCACATCATGGTATGGGGGCTACATCAGGTAACATACATGCAGAAGGCAAGTGAGGTAGGTATGTGGACTGGCAAAGCCACACATCATGGTCGGGGGGCTACATCAGGTAACATACATGCAGAAGGCAAGTCAAGGTAGGTATGTGGCTGGCAGACCCTCGTCTCATGGTAAGGGGGCTACATCAGTCAAAATACATGCAGAAGACAAGTCAGGTAAGTATGTGGACTGTCAGAGCCTCGCCTCATGGTAGGGGGGCTACATCAGGTAACATACATGCAGAAGGCAAGTCAGGTAGGTATGTGGACTGGCAGAGCCTTGCCTCATGGTAGGGGGGCTACATCAGGTAACATACATGCAGAAGGCAAGTCAGGTAGGTATGTGGACTGGCAGAGCCTTGCCTCATGGTAGGGGGGCTACATCAGTTAACATACATGCAGAAGGCAAGTCAGGTAGGTATGTGGACTGGTAGAGCCTCGCCTCATGGTCTCGGGGCTACATCAGGTAAGATGTGTGCCGAAGGCAAGTCAGGTAGCTATGTGGACTGGCAAATCCTCACCTCATGGTAGGGGGGGCTACATCAGGTAAGATACATGCAGAAGCAAGTCAGGTAGGTATGTTGACTGGCAGAGCCTCGCCTCATGGTAGGGGGCTACATCAGTTAACATACATTCAGAAGGCAAGTCAGGTAGGTATGTGGACTGACAGAGTCTCGCCTCATGGTAGGGGGCTACATCAGGTAACATACATGCAGAATCCAAGTCAGGTAGGTATGTGGACTGGCAAAGCCTCTCCTCATGGTAGGGGGCTACATCAGGTAACATACATGCAGAAGACAAGTCAGGTAGGTATGTGGACTGGCAAAGCCTAGCCTCATGGTAGGGGGGCTACATCAGGTAACATACATGCAGAAAGCAAGTCAGGTAGGTATGTGGACTGGCAAAGCCTCGCCTTATGGTAGGGGGCTACATCAGGTCACATACATGCATAATCCAAGTCAGGTAGGTATGTGGACTGTCAAAGTTTGCCTCATGGTAGGGGGGCTACATCAGGTAACATACATGCAGAAGGCAAGTCAGGTAGGTGTGTGGACTGGAAGAGCCTCGCCTCATGGTAGGGGGCTACAACAGGTAAAATATGTGCAGAAGCACGTCAGGTAGGTATGTGGACTGGCAGAGCCTTGCCTCATGGTAGGGGGCTACATCCGGTAACATACATGCAGAATCCAAGTCAGGTAGGTATGTGGACTGGCAAAGCCTCTCCTCGTGGTAGGGGGGCTACATCAGGAAACATACATGCACAAGGCAAATCAGGTAGGTATGTGGACTGGCAGAGCCTTGTCTCATGGACGGGGTCTACATCAGGTAACATACATGCAGAAAGCAAGTCAGGTAGGTATGTGGACTGGCAGAGCCTTGCCTAATGGTAGGGGATACATCAGTTAATATACATGCAGAAGGCAAGTCTGGTAGGTATGTGGACTGGCAGAGCCTCGCCTCATGGTAGGGGGGCTACATCAGGAAACATACATGCAGAAGGCAAGTCAGGTAGGTATGTGTACTGGCAAAGCCTCACATCACGGTATGGGGGCTACATCAGGTAACATACATGCAGAAGGCAAGTCAGGTAGGTATGTGGACTGGCAAAGCCACACATCATGGTAGGGGGCTACATCAGGTAACATACATGCAGAAGGCAAGTCGGGTAGGTATGTGGACTGGCAGAGCCTTGCCTCATGGATGGTAGGGGGGCTACATCAGGTAACATACATGCAGAAGGCAAGTCAGGTAGGTATGTGGACTGGCAGAGCCTTGCCTCATGGTAGGGGGGCTACATCAGTTAACATACATGCAGAAGGCAAGTCAGGTAGGTATGTGGACTGGCAGAGCCTCGCCTCATGGTCTCGGGGGTACATCAGGTAACATGTGCGCCGAAGGCAAGTCAGGTAGCTATGTGGACTGGCAAAGCCTCACCTCATGGTAGGGGGCTACATCAGTTAACATACATTCAGAAGGCAAGTCAGGTAGGTATGTGGACTCACAGAACATCGCCTCATGGTAGGGGCTACATCAGTTAACATACATGCAGAAGTCAAGTCAGGTAGGTATGTGGACTGGCAGAGCCTAGCCTCATGGTAGGGGGGGCTACAACAGGTAACATAGATGCAGAAGGCAAGTCAGGTAGGTATGTGGACTGGAAAAGCCTCACATCATGGTAGGGGGCTACATCAGGTAACATACATGCAGAAGGCAAGTCAGGTAGGTATGTTGACTGGCAGAGCCTCACGTCATGGTAGGGGGGGCTACATCAGGTAACATATATGCAGAAGGCAAGTCAGGTAGGTATGTGGACTGGCAAAGCCTTGCCTTATGGTAGTGGGCTACATCAGGTAACATACATGCAGAATCCAAGTCAGGTAGGTATGTGGACTAGCAAAGTTTACCTCATGGTAGGGGGGCTGCATCAGGTAACATACATGCAGAAGACAAGTCAGGAAGTGTGTGGACTGGCAGAGCTTTGCCTCATGGTAGGGGGCTACAACAGGTAAGATACGTGCAGAAGCACGTCAGGTAGGTATGTGGACTGGCAGAGCTTTGCCTCATGGTAGGGGGCTACATCCGGTAACATACATGCGGAATCCAAGTCAGGTAGGTATGTGGACTGGCAAAGTTTGCCTCATGGTAGGGGGGCTACATCAGGTAACATACTTGCAGAAGGCAAGTAGGGTAGGTATGTGGACTGACAAATCCTCTCCTCGTGGTAGGGGGGCTACATCAGGAAACATACATGCAGAAGGCAAGTCGGGTAGGTATGGGGACTGGCAAAGCGTTGCCTTATGGTAGGGGGCTACATCAGGTAACATACATGCAGAATCCAAGTCAGGTAGGTATGTGGACTGGCAAAGTTTGCCTCATGGTAGGGGGGCTACATCAGGTAACATACTTGCAGAAGGCAAGTAGGGTAGGTATGTGGACTGACAGAGCCTCGCCTCATGGTAGGGGGCTACATGAGGTAACATACATGCAGAATCCAAGTCAGGTAGGTATGTGGACTGGCAAAGCCTCGCCTCATGGTAGGGGGGCTACATGAGGTAACATACATGCAGAATCCAAGTCAGGTAGGTATGTGGACTGGCAAAGCCTCGCCTCATGGTAGGGGGGCTACATCAGGTAACATACATGCAGAAGGCAAGTCAGGTAGGTATGTGGACTGGCAGAGCCTTGCCTAATGGTAGGGGGGCTACATCAGGTAACATACATGCAGAAGGCAAGTCAGGTAGGTATGTGGACTGGCAGAGCCTTGCCTCATGGTAGCGGGCTACATGAGGTAACATGCATGCAGAATCCAAGTCAGGTAGGTATGTGGACTGGCAAAGCCTCGCCTCATGGTAGGGGGGCTACATCAGGTAACATACATGCAGAAGGCAAGTCAGGTAGGTATGTGGACTGGCAGAGCCTTGCCTAATGGTAGGGGGGCTACATCAGGTAACATACATGCAGAAGGCAAGTCAGGTAGGTATGTGGACTGGCAGAGCCTTGCCACATGGTAGGGGGGCTACATCAGGTAACATACATGCAGGAGGCAAGTCAGGTAGGTATGTGGACTTTCAGAGCCTTGCCTCATGGTAGGGGGGCTACATCAGTTAACATACATGCAGAAGGCAAGTCAGGTAGGTATGTTGACTGGCAGAGCCTCGCCTCATGGTCTCGGGGCTACATCAGGTAACATGTGCGCCGAAGGCAAGTCAGGCAGGTATGTGGACTGGCAGAGCCTCGCCTCATGGTAGGGGTCTACATCAGTTAACATACATTCAGAAGGCAAGTCAGGTAGGTATGTGGACTCGCAGAGCGTAGCCCCATGGTAGGGGGGCTACATCAGTTAACATACATGCAGAAGGCAAGTCAGGTAGGTTTGTGGACTGGCAGAGCCTCGCCTCATGATAGAGGGGCTACATCAGTTAACATACATGCAGAAGGCAAGTCAGGTAGGTATGTGGACTGGCAGAGCCTCGCCTCATGGTAGGGGGGGCTACATCAGGTAACATAGATGCAGAAGGCAAGTCAGGTAGGTATGTGGACTGGCAAAGACTCACATCATGGTAGGGGGCTACATCAGGTAACATACATGCAGAAGGCAAGTCAGGTAGGTATGTGGACTGCCAGAGCGTTGCCTCATGATAGGGGGGACTACATCAGGTAACATACATGCAAAAGGCAAGTCAGGTAGGTTTGTGGACTGGCAGAGTCTCGCCTCATGGTAGGGGGGCTACATCAGGTAACATACATGCAGAAGGCAAGTCAGGTAGGTATGTGGACTGTCAGAGCCTCGCCTCATGGTAGGGGGGCTACATCAGGTAACATACATGCAGAAGGCAAGTCAGGTAGGTATGTGGACTGGCAAAGCCTAGCCTCATGGTAGGGGGCTACATCAGGTAACATATGCATGCAGAAAGCAAGTCAGGTAGGTATGTGGACTGGCAGAGCCTCGCCTCATGGTAGGGGGCTACATCGGGTAAAATACGTGCAGAAGCACGTCAGGTAGGTATGTGGACTGGCAGAGCCTTGCCTCATGGCAGGGGGGCTACATCAGGTAACATACATGCAGAAAGCAAGTCAGGTAGGTATGTGGACTGGCAAAGCCTAGCCTCATGGTAGGGGGGCTACATCAGGTAACATACATGCAGAAAGCATTTCAGGTAGGTATGTGGACTGGAAAAGCCTTACCTTATGGTAGGGGGCTACATCAGGTAACATACATGCAGAATCCAAGTCAGGTTGGTATGTGGACTGGCAAAGTTTGCCTCATGGTAGGGGGGCTACCTCAGGTAACATACATGCAGAAGGCAAGTCGGGTAGGTATGTGGACTGACAGAGCCTCGCCTCATGGTAGGGGGGCTACATCAGGTAAGATATGTGCAGAAGCACGTCAGGTAGGTATGTGGACTGGCAGAGCCTTGCCTCATGGTAGGGGGCTACATGAGGTAACATACATGCAGAATCCAAGGCAGGTAGGTATGTGGACAGGCAAAGCCTCGCCTCATGGTAGGGGGGCTACATCAGGCAACATACATGCAGAAGGCAAGTCAGGTAGGTATGTGGACTTGCAGAGCCTCGCCTCATGGTAGGGGGGCTACATCAGGTAACATACATGCAGAAGGCAAGTCAGGTAGGTATGTGGACTGGCAGAGCCTCGCCTCATGGTAGGGGGGCTACATCAGTTAACATACATGCAGAAGGCAAGTCAGGTAGGTATGTGGATTGGCAGAGCCTCGCCTCATGGTAGGGGGGCTACATCAGGTAACATATGTGCAGAAGGCAAGTCAGGTAGGTATGTGGACTGGCAGAGCCTTGCCTTATGGTAGGGGGGCTACATCAGTTAACATACATGCAGAAGGCAAGTCAGGTAGGTATGTGGACTGGTAGAGCCTCGCCTCATGGTAGGGGGGCTACATCAGGTAACATATGTGCAGAAGGCAAGTCAGGTAGGTATGTGGACTGGCAGAGCCTCGTCTCATGGTAGGGGGGCTACATCAGGTAACATACATGGAGAAGGCAAGTCAGGTAGGTATGTGGACTGGCAGAGCCTTGCCTCATGGTAGGGGGGCTACATCAGGTAACATACATGCAGAAGGCAAGTCAGGTAGGTATGTGGACTGACAAAGCCTAACATCATGGTAGGGGGGCTACATGAGGTAACATACATGGAGAAGGCAAGTCAGGTAGGTATGTGGAATGGCAGAGCCTCGCCTCATGGTAGGGGGGCTACATCAGGTAACATACATGCAGAATCCAAGTCAGGTAGGTATGTGGACTGGCAAAGTTTGCCTCATGGTAGGGGGGCTACATCAGGTAACACATGCAGAAGGCAAGTCAGGTAGGTATGTGGACTGGCAAAGCCACACATCATGGCAGGGGGGCTACATCAGTTAACATACATGCAGAAGGCAAGTCAGGTAGGTATGTGGACTGGCAGAGCCTCGCCTCATGGTAGGGGGGCTACATCAGGTAACATACATGGAGAAGGCAAGTCAGGTAGGTATGTGGACTGGCAGAGCCTTGCCTCATGGTAGGGGGGCTACATCAGGTAACATACATGGAGAAGGCAAGTCAGGTAGGTATGTGGACTGGCAGAGCCTCGCCTCATGGTAGGGGGGCTACATCAGGTAACATACATGCAGAATCCAAGTCAGGTAGGTATGTGGACTGGCAAAGTTTGCCTCATGGTAGGGGGGCTGCATCAGATAACATACATGCAGAAGGCAAGTCAGGTAGGTATGTGGACTGGCAAAGCCACACATCATGGTAGGGGGGCTACATCAGGTAACATATATGCAGAAGGCAATTCAGGTAGGTATGTGGACTGGCAGAGCCTCGCCTCATGGTAGGGGGGCTACATCAGGTAACATACATGGAGAAGGCAAGTCAGGTAGGTATGTGGACTGGCAAAGCCTCACCTCATGGTAGGGGCTACATCATGAAAGATACGTGCAGAAGCACGTCAGGTAGGTATGTGGACTGGCAGAGCCTTGCCTCATGGTAGGGGGCTACATCAGATAACATACATGCAGAAGGCAAGTCAGGTAGGTATGTGGACTGGCAGAGCCTTGCCTCATGGTAGGGGGCTACATCAGATAACATACATGCAGAAGGCAAGTCAGGTAGGTATGTGGACTGGCAGAGCCTTGCCTTATGGTAGGGGGGCTACATCAGTTAACATACATGCAGAAGGCAAGTCAAGTAGGTATGTGGACTGGCAGAGCCTCGCCTCATGGTAGGGAGCTACATCAGTTAACATACATGCAGAAGGCAAGTCAGGTAGGTATGTGGACTGGCAGAGCCTCGCCTCATGGTAGGGGGGCTACATCAGGTAACATGTGCAGAAGGCAAGTCAGGTAGGTATGTGGACTGGCAGAGCCTTGTCTCGTGGCAGGGGGGGCTACATCAGATAACATACATGCAGAAGGCAAGTCAGGTCGGTATGTGGACTGGCAGAGCCTCGCCTCATGGTAGGGGGGCTACATCAGGTAACATACATGCAGAATCCAAGTCAGGTAGGTATGTGGACTGGCAAAGTTTGCCTCATGGTAGGGGGGCTGCATCAGATAACATACATGCAGAAGGCAAGTCAGGTAGGTATGTGGACTGGCAAAGCCACACATCATGGTAGGGGGGCTACATCAGGTAACATATATGCAGAAGGCAATTCAGGTAGGTATGTGGACTGGCAGAGCCTCGCCTCATGGTAGGGGGGCTACATCAGGTAACATACATGGAGAAGGCAAGTCAGGTAGGTATGTGGACTGGCAAAGCCTCACCTCATGGTAGGGGCTACATCATGAAAGATACGTGCAGAAGCACGTCAGGTAGGTATGTGGACTGGCAGAGCCTTGCCTCATGGTAGGGGGCTACATCAGATAACATACATGCAGAAGGCAAGTCAGGTAGGTATGTGGACTGGCAGAGCCTTGCCTCATGGTAGGGGGCTACATCAGATAACATACATGCAGAAGGCAAGTCAGGTAGGTATGTGGACTGGCAGAGCCTTGCCTTATGGTAGGGGGGCTACATCAGTTAACATACATGCAGAAGGCAAGTCAAGTAGGTATGTGGACTGGCAGAGCCTCGCCTCATGGTAGGGAGCTACATCAGTTAACATACATGCAGAAGGCAAGTCAGGTAGGTATGTGGACTGGCAGAGCCTCGCCTCATGGTAGGGGGGCTACATCAGGTAACATGTGCAGAAGGCAAGTCAGGTAGGTATGTGGACTGGCAGAGCCTTGTCTCGTGGCAGGGGGGGCTACATCAGATAACATACATGCAGAAGGCAAGTCAGGTCGGTATGTGGACTGGCAGAGCCTCGCCTCATGGTCTCGGGGGCTACATCAGGTAACATGTGCGCCGAAGGCAAGTCAGGTAGGTATGTGGACTGGCAAAGCCTCACCTCATGGTAGGGGGCTACATCAGGAAAGATACGTGCAGAAGCACGTCAGGCAGGTATGTGGACTCGCAGAGCGTAGCCTCATGGTAGGGGGCTACATCAGTTAACATACATGCAGAAGGCAAGTCAGGTAGGTATGTGGACTGGCAGAGCCTCGCCTCATGGTAGGGGGGGCTACATCAGGTAACATAGATGCAGAAGGCAAGTCAGGTAGGTATGTGGACTGGCAAAGCCTCACATCATGGTAGGGGGGTAACATCAGGTAACATACATGCAGAAGGCAAGTCAGGTAGGTATGTGGACTGCCAGAGCGTCGCCTCATGGTAGGGGGGACTACATCAGGTAACATAAATGCAGAAGGCAAGTCAGGTAGGTATGTGGACTGGCAGAGTCTCGCCTCATGGTAAGGGGGCTACATCAGGTAACATATGCATGCAGAAAGCAAGTCAGGTAGGTATGTGGACTGGCAGAGCCTCGCCTCATGGTAGGGGGCTACATCGGGTAAAATACGTGCAGAAGCACGTCAGGTAGGTATGTGGACTGGCAGAGCCTTGCCTCATGGTAGGGGGATACATCAGGTAACATACATGCAGAATCCAAGTCAGGTAGGTATGTGGATTGGCAAAGCCTCGCCTCATGGTAGGGGGGCTACATCAGGTAACATACATGCAGAAGGCAAGTCGGGTAGGTATGTGGACTGTCAAAGCCTAGCCTCATGGTAGGGGGGCTACATCAGGTAACATACATGCAGAAAGCAAGTCAGGTAGGTATGTGGACTGGAAAAGCCTTACTTTATGGTAGGGGGCTACATCAGGTAACATACATGCAGAATCCAAGTCAGGTTGGTATGTGGACTGGCAAAGTTTGCCTCATGGTAGGGGGGCTACCTCAGGTAACATACATGCAGAAGGCAAGTCGGGTAGGTATGTGGACTGACAGAGCCTCGCCTCATAGTAGGGGGGCTACATCAGGTAAGATATGTGCAGAAGCACGTCAGGTAGGTATGTGGACTGGCAGAGCCTCGCCTCATGGTAGGGGGGCTACATCAGTTAACATACATGCAGAAGGCAAGTCAGGTAGGTATGTGGACTGGCAGAGCCTCGCCTCATGGTAGGGGGGCTACATCAGGTAACATATATGCAGAAGGCAAGTCAGGTAGGTATGTGGACTGGCAGAGCCTCGCCTCATGGTAGGGGGGCTACATCAGGTAACATACATGGAGAAGGCATGTCAGGTAGGACTGGCAGAGCCTTACCTCATGGTAGGGGGGCTACATCAGGTAACATACATGGAGAAGGCAAGTCAGGTAGGTATGTGGACTGGCAAAGCCACACATCATGGTAGGGGGGCTACATCAGGTAACATATATGCAGAAGGCAATTCAGGTAGGTATGTGGACTGGCAGAGCCTCGCCTCATGGTAGGGGGGCTACATCAGGTAACATATATGCAGAAGGCAAGTCAGGTAGGTATGTGGACTGGCAGAGCCTCGCCTCATGGTAGGGGGGCTACATCAGGTAACATACATGGAGAAGGCATGTCAGGTAGGACTGGCAGAGCCTTACCTCATGGTAGGGGGGCTACATCAGGTAACATACATGGAGAAGGCAAGTCAGGTAGGTATGTGGACTGGCAGAGCCTCGCCTCATGGTCTCGGGGGCTACATCAGGTAACATGTGCGCCGAAGGCAAGTCAGGTAGGTATGTGGACTGGCAAAGCCTCACCTCATGGTAGGGGGGCTACATCAGGAAAGATACGTGCCGAAGCACGTCAGGTAGGTATGTGGACTGGCAGAGCCTTGCCTCATGGTAGGGGCTACATCAGATAACATACATGCAGAAGGCAAGTCAGGTAGGTATGTGGACTGGCAGAGCCTCGCCTCATGGTAGGGGGGCTACATCAGTTAACATACATGCAGAAAGCAAGTCAAGTAGGTATGCGGACTGGCAGAGCCTCGCCTCATGGTAGGGGGCTACATCAGTTAACATACATGCAGAAGGCAAGTCAGGTAGGTATGTTGACTGGCAGAGCCTCGCCTCATGGTAGGGGGGCTACATCAGGTAACATATGTGCAGAAGGCAAGTCAGGTAGGTATGTGGACTGGCAGAGCCTTGTCTCGTGGCAGGGGGGGCTACATCAGATAACATACATGCAGAAGGCAAGGCAGGTCGGTATGTGGACTGGCAGAGCCTCGCCTCATGGACGGGGGCTACATCAGGTAATATACATGAAGAAAGCAAGTCTGGTAGGTATGTGGACTGGCAGAGCCTCGCCTCATGGTAGGGGGGCTACATCAGTTAACATACATGCAGAAGGCAAGTCGGGTAGGTATGTGGACTGGCAGAGCCTCTCCTCATGGTAGGGTGCTACATCAGTTAATAACCATGCAGAAGGCAAGTCAGGTAGGTATGTGGACTGGCAGAGCCTTGCCACATGGTAGGGGGGCTACATCAGGTAACATACATGCAGAAGGCAAGTCAGGTAGGTATGTGGACTGGCAGAGCCTCGCCTCATGGTCTCGGGGCTACATCAGGTAACATGTGCGCCGAAGGCAAGTCAGGTAGCTATGTGGACTGGCAAAGACTCACCTCATAGTAGGGGGGCTACATCAGGTAAGATACATGCAGAAGCAAGTCAGGCAGGTATGTGGACTGGCAGAGCCTCGCCTCATGGTAGGGGTCTACATCAGTTAACATACATTCAGAACGCAAGTCAGGTAGGTATGTGGACTCGCAGAGCATAGCCTCATGGTAGGGGGGCTACATCAGTTAACATACATGCAGAAGGCAAGTCAAGTAGGTATGCGGACTGGCAGAGCCTCGCCTCATGGTAGGGGGCTACATCAGTTAACATACATGCAGAAGGCAAGTCAGGTAGGTATGTTGACTGGCAGAGCCTCGCCTCATGGTAGGGGGGCTACATCAGGTAACATATGTGCAGAAGGCAAGTCAGGTAGGTATGTGGACTGGCAGAGCCTTGTCTCGTGGCAGGGGGGGCTACATCAGATAACATACATGCAGAAGGCAAGTCAGGTCGGTATGTGGACTGGCAAAGCCTCACCTCATGGTAGGGGGGCTACATCAGGAAAGATACGTGCCGAAGCACGTCAGGTAGGTATGTGGACTGGCAGAGCCTTGCCTCATGGTAGGGGCTACATCAGATAACATACATGCAGAAGGCAAGTCAGGTAGGTATGTGGACTGGCAGAGCCTCGCCTCATGGTAGGGGGGGCTACATCAGTTAACATACATGCAGAAAGCAAGTCAAGTAGGTATGCGGACTGGCAGAGCCTCGCCTCATGGTAGGGGGCTACATCAGTTAACATACATGCAGAAAGCAAGTCAGGTAGGTATGTTGACTGGCAGAGCCTCGCCTCATGGTAGGGGGGCTACATCAGGTAACATATGTGCAGAAGGCAAGTCAGGTAGGTATGTGGACTGGCAGAGCCTTGTCTCGTGGCAGGGGGGGCTACATCAGATAACATACATGCAGAAGGCAAGTCAGGTCGGTATGTGGACTGGCAGAGCCTCGCCTCATGGACTGGGGCTACATCAGGTAATATACATGAAGAAAGCAAGTCTGGTAGGTATGTGGACTGGCAGAGCCTCGCCTCATGGTAGGGGGGCTACATCAGTTAACATACATGCAGAAGGCAAGTCGGGTAGGTATGTGGACTGGCAGAGCCTCTCCTCATGGTAGGGTGCTACATCAGTTAATAACCATGCAGAAGGCAAGTCAGGTAGGTATGTGGACTGGCAGAGCCTTGCCACATGGTAGGGGGGCTACATCAGGTAACATACATGCAGAAGGCAAGTCAGGTAGGTATGTGGACTGGCAGAGCCTCGCCTCATGGTCTCGGGGCTACATCAGGTAACATGTGCGCCGAAGGCAAGTCAGGTAGCTATGTGGACTGGCAAAGACTCACCTCATAGTAGGGGGGCTACATCAGGTAAGATACATGCAGAAGCAAGTCAGGCAGGTATGTGGACTGGCAGAGCCTCGCCTCATGGTAGGGGTCTACATCAGTTAACATACATTCAGAACGCAAGTCAGGTAGGTATGTGGACTCGCAGAGCATAGCCTCATGGTAGGGGGGCTACATCAGTTAACATACATGCAGAAGGCAAGTCAGCTAGGTATGTGGACTGGCAGAGCCTCGCCTCATGATAGGGGGGCTACATCAGTTAACATACATGCAGAAGGCAAGTCAGGTAGGTATGTGGACTGGCAGAGCCTCGCCTCTTGGTAGGGGGGGCTACATCAGGTAACATAGATGCAGAAGGCAAGTCAGGTAGGTATGTGGACTGGCAAAGCCTCACATCATGGTAGGGGGCTACATCAGGTAACATACATGCAGAAGGCAAGTCAGGTAGGTATGTGGACTGGCAGAGTCTCGCCTCATGGTAGGGGGGCTACATCAGGTAACATACATGCAGAAGGCAAGTCAGGTAGGTATGTGGACTGTCAGAGCCTCGCCTCATGGTAGGGGGGCTACATCAGGTAACATACATGCAGAAGGCAAGTCAGGTAGGTATGTGGACTGGCAAAGCCTAGCCTCATGGTAGAGGGGCTACATCAGGTAACATATGCATGCAGAAAGCAAGTCAGGTAGGTATGTGGACTGGCAGAGCCTCGCCTCATGGTAGGGGGCTACATCGGGTAAAATACGTGCAGAAGCACGTCAGGTAGGTATGTGGACTGGCAGAGCCTTGCCTCATGGTAGGGGGCTACATCAGGTAACATACATGCAGAATCCAAGTCAGGTAGGTATGTGGATTGGCAAAGCCTCGCCTCATGGTAGGGGGGCTACATCAGGTAACATACATGCAGAAGGCAAGTCAGGTAGGTATGTGGACTGGCAAAGCCTAGCCTCATGGTAGGGGGGCTACATCAGGTAACATACATGCAGAAAGCAAGTCAGGTAGGTATGTGGACCGGAAAAGCCTTACCTTATGGTAGGGGGCTACATCAGGTAACATACATGCAGAATCCAAGTCAGGTTGGTATGTGGACTGGCAAAGTTTGCCTCATGGTAGGGGGGCTACCTCAGGTAACATACATGCAGAAGGCAAGTCGGGTAGGTATGTGGACTGACAGAGCCTCGCCTCATGGTAGGGGGGCTACATCAGGTAAGATATGTGCAGAAGCACGTCAGGTAGGTATGTGGACTGGCAGAGCCTTGCCTCATGGTAGGGGGCTACATGAGGTAACATACATGCAGAATCCAAGGCAGGTAGGTATGTGGACGGGCAAAGCCTCGCCTCATGGTAGGGGGGCTACATCAGGTAACATATGTGCAGAAGGCAAGTCAGGTAGGTATGTGGACTGGCAGAGCCTCGCCTCATGGTAGGGGGGCTACATCAGGTAACATATGTGCAGAAGGCAAGTCAGGTAGGTATGTGGACTGGCAGAGCCTCGTCTCATGGTAGGGGGGCTACATCAGGTAACATACATGGAGAAGGCAAGTCAGGTAGGTATGTGGACTGGCAGAGCCTTGCCTCATGGTAGGGGGGCTACATCAGGTAACATACATGCAGAAGGCAAGTCAGGTAGGAATGTGGACTGGCAAAGTTTGCCTCATGGTAGGGGGGCTGCATCAGGTAACATACATGCAGAAGGCAAGTCAGGTAGGTATGTGGACTGGCAAAGCCACACATCATGGTAGGGGGCTACATCAGGTAACATATATGCAGAAGGCAATTCAGGTAGGTATGTGGACTGGCAGAGCCTCGTCTCATGGTAGGGGGGCTACATCAGTTAACATACATGCAGAAGGCAAGTCAGGTAGGTATGTGGACTGGCAGAGCCTCGCCTCATGGTAGGGGGGCTACATCAGGTAACATACATGGAGAAGGCAAGTCAGGTAGGTATGTGGACTGGCAGAGCCTTGCCTCATGGTAGGGGGGCTACATCAGGTAACATACATGCAGAAGGCAAGTCAGGTAGGTATGTGGACTGGCATAGCCTCGCCTCATGGTCTCGGGGGCTACATCAGTTAACATACATGCAGAAGGCAAGTCAGGTAGGTATGTGGATTGGCAGAGCCTCGCCTCATGGTAGGGGGGCTACATCAGGTAACATATGTGCAGAAGGCAAGTCAGGTAGGTATGTGGACTGGCAGAGCCTCTCCTCACGGTAGGGGGGCTACATCAGTTGATATACATGCAGAAGGCAAGTCAGGTAGGTATGTGGACTGGCAGATCCTCGCCTCATGGTAGGGGGGCTACATCAGGTAACATACATGCAGAAGGCAAGTCAGGTAGGTATGTGGACTGGCAAAGCCTCACATCATGGTAGGGTGCCTACATCAGGTAACATACATGCAGAAGGCAAGTCAGGTAGGTATGTGGACTGGCAGAGCCTCGCCTCATGGTAGGGGTGCTAAATCAGTTAACATACATGCAAAAGGCACGTCAGGTAGGTATGTGGACTGTCAGAGCCTCGCCTCATTATAGGGGGGATACATCAGGTAACATACATGCAGAAGGCAAGTCAGGTTGGTATGTGGACTGGCAGAGCCTTGCCTAATGGTAGGGGGGCTACATCAGGTAACATACATGCAGAAGGCAAGTCAGGTTGGTATGTGGACTGGCAGAGCCTTGCCTCATTTTAGCGGGGCTACATCAGTTAACATACATGCACAAGGCAAGTCAGGTAGGTATGTGGACTGGCAGAGCCTCGCCTCATGGTCTCGGGGGCTACATCAGGTAACATGTGTGCCAAAGGCAAGTCAGGTAGGTATGTGGACTGGCAGTGCCTCGCCTCATGGTAGGGGGGCTACATCAGTTAACATAGATGCAGAAGGCAAGTCATGTAGGTATGTGGACTGGCAGAGCCTCGCCTCATGGTAAGGGGGGCTACATCAGGTAACATACATGCAGAAGGCAAGTCAGGGAGGTATGTGGACTGTAAAAGCCTCACATCATGGTAGTGGGCTACATCAGGTAACATACATGCAGAGGGCAAGTCAGGTAGGTATGTGGACTGGCAAAGCCTAGCCTCATGGTAGGGGGGCTACATCAGGTAACATACATGCAGAAAGCAAGTCAGGTACGTATGTGGCCTGGAAAAGCCTTGCCTTACGGTAGGGGGCTACATTAGGTAACATACATGCAGAATCCAAGTCAGGTAGGTATCTGGACTGGCAAAGTTTGTCTCATGGTAGGGGGCTACATCAGGTAACATACATGCAGAAGGCAAGTCAGGTAGGTATGTGGACTGGCAGAGCCGAGCCTCATGGTAGGGGGCTACATCAGGTAAAATATGTGCAGAAGCACGTCAGGTAGGTATGTGGACTGTCAGAGCCGTGCCTCATGGTAGGGGGCTACATCAGGTAACATACATGCAGAAGGCAAGTCAGGTAGGTATGTGGACTGGCAAAGCCTAGCCTCATGGTAGGGGGGCTACATCAGGTAACATACATGCAGAAGCAAGTCAGGCAGGTATGTGGACTGGCAGAGCCTCGCCTCATGGTAGGGGTCTACATCAGTTAACATACATTCAGAACGCAAGTCAGGTAGGTATGTGGACTCGCAGAGCGTAGCCTCATGGTAGGGGGGCTACATCAGTTAACATACATGCAGAAGGCAAGTCAGGTAGGTATGTGGACTGGCAGAGCCTCGCCTCTTGGTAGGGGGGGCTACATCAGGTAACATAGATGCAGAAGGCAAGTCAGGTAGGTATGTGGACTGGCAAAGCCTCACATCATGGTAGGGGGCTACATCAGGTAACATACATGCAGAAGGCAAGTCAGGTAGGTATGTGGACTGCCAGAGCGTCGCCTCATGGTAGGGGGGACTACATCAGGTAACATACATGCAGAAGGCAAGTCAGGTAGGTATGTGGACTGGCAGAGTCTCGCCTCATGGTAGGGGGGCTACATCAGGTAACATACATGCAGAAGGCAAGTCAGGTAGGTATGTGGACTGTCAGAGCCTCGCCTCATGGTAGGGGGGCTACATCAGGTAACATACATGCAGAAGGCAAGTCAGGTAGGTATGTGGACTGGCAAAGCCTAGCCTCATGGTAGGGGGGCTACATCAGGTAACATATGCATGCAGAAAGCAAGTCAGGTAGGTATGTGGACTGGCAGAGTCTCGCCTCATGGTAGGGGACTACATCGGGTAAAATACGTGCAGAAGCACGTCAGGTAGGTATGTGGACTGGCAGAGCCTTGCCTCAAGGTAGGGGGCTACATCAGGTAACATACATGCAGAATCCAAGTCAGGTAGGTATGTGGATTGGCAGAGCCTCGCCTCATGGTAGGGGGGCTACATCAGGTAACATACATGCAGAATCCAAGTCAGGTAGGTATGTGGACTGGCAAAGTTTGCCTCATGGTAGGGGGGCTACATCAGGTAACACATGCAGAAGGCAAGTCTGGTAGGTATGTGGACTGGCAAAGCCACACATCATGGCAGGGGGGCTACATCAGTTAACATACATGCAGAAGGCAAGTCAGGTAGGTATGTGGACTGGCAGAGCCTCGCCTCATGGTAGGGGGGCTACATCAGGTAACATACATGGAGAAGGCAAGTCAGGTAGGTATGTGGACTGGCAGAGCCTTGCCTCATGGTAGGGGGGCTACATCAGGTAACATACATGGAGAAGGCAAGTCAGGTAGGTATGTGGACTGGCAGAGCCTCGCCTCATGGTAGGGGGGCTACATCAGGTAACATACATGCAGAATCCAAGTCAGGTAGGTATGTGGACTGGCAAAGTTTGCCTCATGGTAGGGGGGCTGCATCAGATAACATACATGCAGAAGGCAAGTCAGGTAGGTATCTGGACTGGCAAAGCCACACATCATGGTAGGGGGGCTACATCAGGTAACATATATGCAGAAGGCAATTCAGGTAGGTATGTGGACTGGCAGAGCCTCGCCTCATGGTAGGGGGGCTACATCAGGTAACATACATGGAGAAGGCAAGTCAGGTAGGTATGTGGACTGGCAAAGCCTCACCTCATGGTAGGGGCTACATCATGAAAGATACGTGCAGAAGCACGTCAGGTAGGTATGTGGACTGGCAGAGCCTTGCCTCATGGTAGGGGGCTACATCAGATAACATACATGCAGAAGGCAAGTCAGGTAGGTATGTGGACTGGCAGAGCCTTGCCTCATGGTAGGGGGCTACATCAGATAACATACATGCAGAAGGCAAGTCAGGTAGGTATGTGGACTGGCAGAGCCTTGCCTTATGGTAGGGGGGCTACATCAGTTAACATACATGCAGAAGGCAAGTCAAGTAGGTATGTGGACTGGCAGAGCCTCGCCTCATGGTAGGGAGCTACATCAGTTAACATACATGCAGAAGGCAAGTCAGGTAGGTATGTGGACTGGCAGAGCCTCGCCTCATGGTAGGGGGGCTACATCAGGTAACATGTGCAGAAGGCAAGTCAGGTAGGTATGTGGACTGGCAGAGCCTTGTCTCGTGGCAGGGGGGGCTACATCAGATAACATACATGCAGAAGGCAAGTCAGGTCGGTATGTGGACTGGCAGAGCCTCGCCTCATGGTAGGGGGGCTACATCAGGTAACATACATGCAGAATCCAAGTCAGGTAGGTATGTGGACTGGCAAAGTTTGCCTCATGGTAGGGGGGCTGCATCAGATAACATACATGCAGAAGGCAAGTCAGGTAGGTATGTGGACTGGCAAAGCCACACATCATGGTAGGGGGGCTACATCAGGTAACATATATGCAGAAGGCAATTCAGGTAGGTATGTGGACTGGCAGAGCCTCGCCTCATGGTAGGGGGGCTACATCAGGTAACATACATGGAGAAGGCAAGTCAGGTAGGTATGTGGACTGGCAAAGCCTCACCTCATGGTAGGGGCTACATCATGAAAGATACGTGCAGAAGCACGTCAGGTAGGTATGTGGACTGGCAGAGCCTTGCCTCATGGTAGGGGGCTACATCAGATAACATACATGCAGAAGGCAAGTCAGGTAGGTATGTGGACTGGCAGAGCCTTGCCTCATGGTAGGGGGCTACATCAGATAACATACATGCAGAAGGCAAGTCAGGTAGGTATGTGGACTGGCAGAGCCTTGCCTTATGGTAGGGGGGCTACATCAGTTAACATACATGCAGAAGGCAAGTCAAGTAGGTATGTGGACTGGCAGAGCCTCGCCTCATGGTAGGGAGCTACATCAGTTAACATACATGCAGAAGGCAAGTCAGGTAGGTATGTGGACTGGCAGAGCCTCGCCTCATGGTAGGGGGGCTACATCAGGTAACATGTGCAGAAGGCAAGTCAGGTAGGTATGTGGACTGGCAGAGCCTTGTCTCGTGGCAGGGGGGGCTACATCAGATAACATACATGCAGAAGGCAAGTCAGGTCGGTATGTGGACTGGCAGAGCCTCGCCTCATGGTCTCGGGGGCTACATCAGGTAACATGTGCGCCGAAGGCAAGTCAGGTAGGTATGTGGACTGGCAAAGCCTCACCTCATGGTAGGGGGCTACATCAGGAAAGATACGTGCAGAAGCACGTCAGGCAGGTATGTGGACTCGCAGAGCGTAGCCTCATGGTAGGGGGCTACATCAGTTAACATACATGCAGAAGGCAAGTCAGGTAGGTATGTGGACTGGCAGAGCCTCGCCTCATGGTAGGGGGGGCTACATCAGGTAACATAGATGCAGAAGGCAAGTCAGGTAGGTATGTGGACTGGCAAAGCCTCACATCATGGTAGGGGGGTAACATCAGGTAACATACATGCAGAAGGCAAGTCAGGTAGGTATGTGGACTGCCAGAGCGTCGCCTCATGGTAGGGGGGACTACATCAGGTAACATAAATGCAGAAGGCAAGTCAGGTAGGTATGTGGACTGGCAGAGTCTCGCCTCATGGTAAGGGGGCTACATCAGGTAACATATGCATGCAGAAAGCAAGTCAGGTAGGTATGTGGACTGGCAGAGCCTCGCCTCATGGTAGGGGGCTACATCGGGTAAAATACGTGCAGAAGCACGTCAGGTAGGTATGTGGACTGGCAGAGCCTTGCCTCATGGTAGGGGGATACATCAGGTAACATACATGCAGAATCCAAGTCAGGTAGGTATGTGGATTGGCAAAGCCTCGCCTCATGGTAGGGGGGCTACATCAGGTAACATACATGCAGAAGGCAAGTCGGGTAGGTATGTGGACTGTCAAAGCCTAGCCTCATGGTAGGGGGGCTACATCAGGTAACATACATGCAGAAAGCAAGTCAGGTAGGTATGTGGACTGGAAAAGCCTTACTTTATGGTAGGGGGCTACATCAGGTAACATACATGCAGAATCCAAGTCAGGTTGGTATGTGGACTGGCAAAGTTTGCCTCATGGTAGGGGGGCTACCTCAGGTAACATACATGCAGAAGGCAAGTCGGGTAGGTATGTGGACTGACAGAGCCTCGCCTCATGGTAGGGGGGCTACATCAGGTAAGATATGTGCAGAAGCACGTCAGGTAGGTATGTGGACTGGCAGAGCCTCGCCTCATGGTAGGGGGGCTACATCAGTTAACATACATGCAGAAGGCAAGTCAGGTAGGTATGTGGACTGGCAGAGCCTCGCCTCATGGTAGGGGGGCTACATCAGGTAACATATATGCAGAAGGCAAGTCAGGTAGGTATGTGGACTGGCAGAGCCTCGCCTCATGGTAGGGGGGCTACATCAGGTAACATACATGGAGAAGGCATGTCAGGTAGGACTGGCAGAGCCTTACCTCATGGTAGGGGGGCTACATCAGGTAACATACATGGAGAAGGCAAGTCAGGTAGGTATGTGGACTGGCAAAGCCACACATCATGGTAGGGGGGCTACATCAGGTAACATATATGCAGAAGGCAATTCAGGTAGGTATGTGGACTGGCAGAGCCTCGCCTCATGGTAGGGGGGCTACATCAGGTAACATATATGCAGAAGGCAAGTCAGGTAGGTATGTGGACTGGCAGAGCCTCGCCTCATGGTAGGGGGGCTACATCAGGTAACATACATGGAGAAGGCATGTCAGGTAGGACTGGCAGAGCCTTACCTCATGGTAGGGGGGCTACATCAGGTAACATACATGGAGAAGGCAAGTCAGGTAGGTATGTGGACTGGCAGAGCCTCGCCTCATGGTCTCGGGGGCTACATCAGGTAACATGTGCGCCGAAGGCAAGTCAGGTAGGTATGTGGACTGGCAAAGCCTCACCTCATGGTAGGGGGGCTACATCAGGAAAGATACGTGCCGAAGCACGTCAGGTAGGTATGTGGACTGGCAGAGCCTTGCCTCATGGTAGGGGCTACATCAGATAACATACATGCAGAAGGCAAGTCAGGTAGGTATGTGGACTGGCAGAGCCTCGCCTCATGGTAGGGGGGCTACATCAGTTAACATACATGCAGAAAGCAAGTCAAGTAGGTATGCGGACTGGCAGAGCCTCGCCTCATGGTAGGGGGCTACATCAGTTAACATACATGCAGAAGGCAAGTCAGGTAGGTATGTTGACTGGCAGAGCCTCGCCTCATGGTAGGGGGGCTACATCAGGTAACATATGTGCAGAAGGCAAGTCAGGTAGGTATGTGGACTGGCAGAGCCTTGTCTCGTGGCAGGGGGGGCTACATCAGATAACATACATGCAGAAGGCAAGTCAGATCGGTATGTGGACTGGCAGAGCCTCGCCTCATGGACGGGGGCTACATCAGGTAATATACATGAAGAAAGCAAGCATGGTAGGTATGTGGACTGGCAGAGCCTCGCCTCATGGTAGGGGGGCTACATCAGTTAACATACATGCAGAAGGCAAGTCGGGTAGGTATGTGGACTGGCAGAGCCTCTCCTCATGGTAGGGTGCTACATCAGTTAATAACCATGCAGAAGGCAAGTCAGGTAGGTATGTGGACTGGCAGAGCCTTGCCACATGGTAGGGGGGCTACATCAGGTAACATACATGCAGAAGGCAAGTCAGGTAGGTATGTGGACTGGCAGAGCCTCGCCTCATGGTCTCGGGGCTACATCAGGTAACATGTGCGCCGAAGGCAAGTCAGGTAGCTATGTGGACTGGCAAAGACTCACCTCATAGTAGGGGGGCTACATCAGGTAAGATACATGCAGAAGCAAGTCAGGCAGGTATGTGGACTGGCAGAGCCTCGCCTCATGGTAGGGGTCTACATCAGTTAACATACATTCAGAACGCAAGTCAGGTAGGTATGTGGACTCGCAGAGCATAGCCTCATGGTAGGGGGGCTACATCAGTTAACATACATGCAGAAGGCAAGTCAAGTAGGTATGCGGACTGGCAGAGCCTCGCCTCATGGTAGGGGGCTACATCAGTTAACATACAAGCAGAAGGCAAGTCAGGTAGGTATGTTGACTGGCAGAGCCTCGCCTCATGGTAGGGGGGCTACATCAGGTAACATATGTGCAGAAGGCAAGTCAGGTAGGTATGTGGACTGGCAGAGCCTTGTCTCGTGGCAGGGGGGGCTACATCAGATAACATACATGCAGAAGGCAAGTCAGGTCGGTATGTGGACTGGCAAAGCCTCACCTCATGGTAGGGGGGCTACATCAGGAAAGATACGTGCCGAAGCACGTCAGGTAGGTATGTGGACTGGCAGAGCCTTGCCTCATGGTAGGGGCTACATCAGATAACATACATGCAGAAGGCAAGTCAGGTAGGTATGTGGACTGGCAGAGCCTCGCCTCATGGTAGGGGGGGCTACATCAGTTAACATACTTGCAGAAAGCAAGTCAAGTAGGTATGCGGACTGGCAGAGCCTCGCCTCATGGTAGGGGGCTACATCAGTTAACATACATGCAGAAAGCAAGTCAGGTAGGTATGTTGACTGGCAGAGCCTCGCCTCATGGTAGGGGGGCTACATCAGGTAACATATGTGCAGAAGGCAAGTCAGGTAGGTATGTGGACTGGCAGAGCCTTGTCTCGTGGCAGGGGGGGCTACATCAGATAACATACATGCAGAAGGCAAGTCAGGTCGGTATGTGGACTGGCAGAGCCTCGCCTCATGGACTGGGGCTACATCAGGTAATATACATGAAGAAAGCAAGTCTGGTAGGTATGTGGACTGGCAGAGCCTCGCCTCATGGTAGGGGGGCTACATCAGTTAACATACATGCAGAAGGCAAGTCGGGTAGGTATGTGGACTGGCAGAGCCTCTCCTCATGGTAGGGTGCTACATCAGTTAATAACCATGCAGAAGGCAAGTCAGGTAGGTATGTGGACTGGCAGAGCCTTGCCACATGGTAGGGGGGCTACATCAGGTAACATACATGCAGAAGGCAAGTCAGGTAGGTATGTGGACTGGCAGAGCCTCGCCTCATGGTCTCGGGGCTACATCAGGTAACATGTGCGCCGAAGGCAAGTCAGGTAGCTATGTGGACTGGCAAAGACTCACCTCATAGTAGGGGGGCTACATCAGGTAAGATACATGCAGAAGCAAGTCAGGCAGGTATGTGGACTGGCAGAGCCTCGCCTCATGGTAGGGGTCTACATCAGTTAACATACATTCAGAACGCAAGTCAGGTAGGTATGTGGACTCGCAGAGCATAGCCTCATGGTAGGGGGGCTACATCAGTTAACATACATGCAGAAGGCAAGTCAGCTAGGTATGTGGACTGGCAGAGCCTCGCCTCATGATAGGGGGGCTACATCAGTTAACATACATGCAGAAGGCAAGTCAGGTAGGTATGTGGATTGGCAGAGCCTCGCCTCTTGGTAGGGGGGGCTACATCAGGTAACATAGATGCAGAAGGCAAGTCAGGTAGGTATGTGGACTGGCAAAGCCTCACATCATGGTAGGGGGCTACATCAGGTAACATACATGCAGAAGGCAAGTCAGGTAGGTATGTGGACTGGCAGAGTCTCGCCTCATGGTAGGGGGGCTACATCAGGTAACATACATGCAGAAGGCAAGTCAGGTAGGTATGTGGACTGTCAGAGCCTCGCCTCATGGTAGGGGGGCTACATCAGGTAACATACATGCAGAAGGCAAGTCAGGTAGGTATGTGGACTGGCAAAGCCTAGCCTCATGGTAGAGGGGCTACATCAGGTAACATATGCATGCAGAAAGCAAGTCAGGTAGGTATGTGGACTGGCAGAGCCTCGCCTCATGGTAGGGGGCTACATCGGGTAAAATACGTGCAGAAGCACGTCAGGTAGGTATGTGGACTGGCAGAGCCTTGCCTCATGGTAGGGGGCTACATCAGGTAACATACATGCAGAATCCAAGTCAGGTAGGTATGTGGATTGGCAAAGCCTCGCCTCATGGTAGGGGGGCTACATCAGGTAACATACATGCAGAAGGCAAGTCAGGTAGGTATGTGGACTGGCAAAGCCTAGCCTCATGGTAGGGGGGCTACATCAGGTAACATACATGCAGAAAGCAAGTCAGGTAGGTATGTGGACCGGAAAAGCCTTACCTTATGGTAGGGGGCTACATCAGGTAACATACATGCAGAATCCAAGTCAGGTTGGTATGTGGACTGGCAAAGTTTGCCTCATGGTAGGGGGGCTACCTCAGGTAACATACATGCAGAAGGCAAGTCGGGTAGGTATGTGGACTGACAGAGCCTCGCCTCATGGTAGGGGGGCTACATCAGGTAAGATATGTGCAGAAGCACGTCAGGTAGGTATGTGGACTGGCAGAGCCTTGCCTCATGGTAGGGGGCTACATGAGGTAACATACATGCAGAATCCAAGGCAGGTAGGTATGTGGACGGGCAAAGCCTCGCCTCATGGTAGGGGGGCTACATCAGGTAACATATGTGCAGAAGGCAAGTCAGGTAGGTATGTGGACTGGCAGAGCCTCGCCTCATGGTAGGGGGGCTACATCAGGTAACATATGTGCAGAAGGCAAGTCAGGTAGGTATGTGGACTGGCAGAGCCTCGTCTCATGGTAGGGGGGCTACATCAGGTAACATACATGGAGAAGGCAAGTCAGGTAGGTATGTGGACTGGCAGAGCCTTGCCTCATGGTAGGGGGGGCTACATCAGGTAACATACATGCAGAAGGCAAGTCAGGTAGGAATGTGGACTGGCAAAGTTTGCCTCATGGTAGGGGGGCTGCATCAGGTAACATACATGCAGAAGGCAAGTCAGGTAGGTATGTGGACTGGCAAAGCCACACATCATGGTAGGGGGCTACATCAGGTAACATATATGCAGAAGGCAATTCAGGTAGGTATGTGGACTGGCAGAGCCTCGTCTCATGGTAGGGGGGCTACATCAGTTAACATACATGCAGAAGGCAAGTCAGGTAGGTATGTGGACTGGCAGAGCCTCGCCTCATGGTAGGGGGGCTACATCAGGTGACATACATGGAGAAGGCAAGTCAGGTAGGTATGTGGACTGGCAGAGCCTTGCCTCATGGTAGGGGGGCTACATCAGGTAACATACATGCAGAAGGCAAGTCAGGTAGGTATGTGGACTGGCATAGCCTCGCCTCATGGTCTCGGGGGCTACATCAGTTAACATACATGCAGAAGGCAAGTCAGGTAGGTATGTGGATTGGCAGAGCATCGCCTCATGGTAGGGGGGCTACATCAGGTAACATATGTGCAGAAGGCAAGTCAGGTAGGTATGTGGACTGGCAGAGCCTCTCCTCACGGTAGGGGGGCTACATCAGTTGATATACATGCAGAAGGCAAGTCAGGTAGGTATGTGGACTGGCAGATCCTCGCCTCATGGTAGGGGGGCTACATCAGGTAACATACATGCAGAAGGCAAGTCAGGTAGGTATGTGGACTGGCAAAGCCTCACATCATGGTAGGGTGCCTACATCAGGTAACATACATGCAGAAGGCAAGTCAGGTAGGTATGTGGACTGGCAGAACCTCGCCTCATGGTAGGGGTGCTACATCAGTTAACATACATGCAAAAGGCACGTCAGGTAGGTATGTGGACTGTCAGAGCCTCGCCTCATTATAGGGGGGATACATCAGGTAACATACATGCAGAAGGCAAGTCAGGTTGGTATGTGGACTGGCAGAGCCTTGCCTAATGGTAGGGGGGCTACATCAGGTAACATACATGCAGAAGGCAAGTCAGGTTGGTATGTGGACTGGCAGAGCCTTGCCTCATTTTAGCGGGGCTACATCAGTTAACATACATGCACAAGGCAAGTCAGGTAGGTATGTGGACTGGCAGAGCCTCGCCTCATGGTCTCGGGGGCTACATCAGGTAACATGTGTGCCAAAGGCAAGTCAGGTAGGTATGTGGACTGGCAGTGCCTCGCCTCATGGTAGGGGGGCTACATCAGTTAACATAGATGCAGAAGGCAAGTCATGTAGGTATGTGGACTGGCAGAGCCTCGCCTCATGGTAAGGGGGGCTACATCAGGTAACATACATGCAGAAGGCAAGTCAGGGAGGTATGTGGACTGTAAAAGCCTCACATCATGGTAGTGGGCTACATCAGGTAACATACATGCAGAGGGCAAGTCAGGTAGGTATGTGGACTGGCAAAGCCTAGCCTCATGGTAGGGGGGCTACATCAGGTAACATACATGCAGAAAGCAAGTCAGGTACGTATGTGGCCTGGAAAAGCCTTGCCTTACGGTAGGGGGCTACATTAGGTAACATACATGCAGAATCCAAGTCAGGTAGGTATCTGGACTGGCAAAGTTTGTCTCATGGTAGGGGGCTACATCAGGTAACATACATGCAGAAGGCAAGTCAGGTAGGTATGTGGACTGGCAGAGCCGAGCCTCATGGTAGGGGGCTACATCAGGTAAAATATGTGCAGAAGCACGTCAGGTAGGTATGTGGACTGTCAGAGCCGTGCCTCATGGTAGGGGTCTACATCAGGTAACATACATGCAGAAGGCAAGTCAGGTAGGTATGTGGACTGGCAAAGCCTAGCCTCATGGTAGGGGGGCTACATCAGGTAACATACATGCAGAAGCAAGTCAGGCAGGTATGTGGACTGGCAGAGCCTCGCCTCATGGTAGGGGTCTACATCAGTTAACATACATTCAGAACGCAAGTCAGGTAGGTATGTGGACTCGCAGAGCGTAGCCTCATGGTAGGGGGGCTACATCAGTTAACATACATGCAGAAGGCAAGTCAGGTAGGTATGTGGACTGGCAGAGCCTCGCCTCTTGGTAGGGGGGGCTACATCAGGTAACATAGATGCAGAAGGCAAGTCAGGTAGGTATGTGGACTGGCAAAGCCTCACATCATGGTAGGGGGCTACATCAGGTAACATACATGCAGAAGGCAAGTCAGGTAGGTATGTGGACTGCCAGAGCGTCGCCTCATGGTAGGGGGGACTACATCAGGTAACATACATGCAGAAGGCAAGTCAGGTAGGTATGTGGACTGGCAGAGTCTCGCCTCATGGTAGGGGGGCTACATCAGGTAACATACATGCAGAAGGCAAGTCAGGTAGGTATGTGGACTGTCAGAGCCTCGCCTCATGGTAGGGGGGCTACATCAGGTAACATACATGCAGAAGGCAAGTCAGGTAGGTATGTGGACTGGCAAAGCCTAGCCTCATGGTAGGGGGGCTACATCAGGTAACATATGCATGCAGAAAGCAAGTCAGGTAGGTATGTGGACTGGCAGAGTCTCGCCTCATGGTAGGGGACTACATCGGGTAAAATACGTGCAGAAGCACGTCAGGTAGGTATGTGGACTGGCAGAGCCTTGCCTCAAGGTAGGGGGCTACATCAGGTAACATACATGCAGAATCCAAGTCAGGTAGGTATGTGGATTGGCAAAGCCTCGCCTCATGGTAGGGGGGCTACATCAGGTAACATACATGCAGAAGGCAAGTCAGGTAGGTATGTGGACTGGCAAAGCCTAGCCTCATGGTAGGGGGCTACATCAGGTAACATACATGCAGAAAGCAAGTCAGGTAGGTATGTGGACCGGAAAAGCCTTACCTTATGGTAGGGGGCTACATCAGGTAACATACATGCAGAATCCAAGTCAGGTTGGTATGTGGACTGGCAAAGTTTGCATCATGGTAGGGGGGCTACCTCAGGTAACATACATGCAGAAGGCAAGTCGGGTAGGTATGTGGACTCGCAGAGCATAGCCTCATGGTAGGGGGGCTACATCAGTTAACATAATTGCAGAAGGCAAGTAAGGTAGGTATGTGGACTGGCAGAGCCTCGCCTCATGATAGGGGGGCTACATCAGTTAACATACATGCAGAAGGCAAGTCAGGTAGGTATGTGGACTGGCAGAGCCTCGCCTCTTGGTAGGGGGGGCTACATCAGGTAACATAGATGCAGAAGGCAAGTCAGGTAGGTATGTGGACTGGCAAAGCCTCACATCATGGTAGGGGGCTACATCAGGTAACATACATGCAGAAGGCAAGTCAGGTAGGTATGTGGACTGCCAGAGCATCGCCTCATGGTAGGGGGGACGACATCAGGTAACATACATGCAGAAGGCAAGTCAGGTAGGTATGTGGACTGGCAGAGTCTCGCCTCATGGTAGGGGGGCTACATCAGGTAACATACATGCAGAAGGCAAGTCAGGTAGGTATGTGGACTGTCAGAGCCTCGCCTCATGGTAGGGGGGCTACATCAGGTAACATACATGCAGAAGGCAAGTCAGGTAGGTATGTGGACTGGCAAAGCCTAGCCTCATGGTAGAGGGGCTACATCAGGTAACATATGCATGCAGAAAGCAAGTCAGGTAGGTATGTGGACTGGCAGAGCCTCGCCTCATGGTAGGGGGCTACATCGGGTAAAATACGTGCAGAAGCACGTCAGGTAGGTATGTGGACTGGCAGAGCCTTGCCTCATGGTAGGGGGCTACATCAGGTAACATACATTCAGAATCCAAGTCAGGTAGGTATGTGGATTGGCAAAGCCTCGCCTCATGGTAGGGGGGCTACATCAGGTAACATACATGCAGAAGGCAAGTCAGGTAGGTATGTGGACTGGCAAAGCCTAGCCTCATGGTAGGGGGGCTACATCAGGTAACATACATGCAGAAAGCAAGTCAGGTAGGTATGTGGACCGGAAAAGCCTTACCTTATGGTAGGGGGCTACATCAGGTAACATACATGCAGAATCCAAGTCAGGTTGGTATGTGGACTGGCAGAGTTTGCCTCATGGTAGGGGGGCTACCTCAGGTAACATACATGCAGAAGGCAAGTCGGGTAGGTATGTGGACTGACAGAGCCTCGCCTCATGGTAGGGGGGCTACATCAGGTAAGATATGTGCAGAAGCACGTCAGGTAGGTATGTGGACTGGCAGAGCCTTGCCTCATGGTAGGGGGCTACATGAGTAAACATACATGCAGAATCCAAGGCAGGTAGGTATGTGGACGGGCAAAGCCTCGCCTCATGGTAGGGGGGCTACATCAGGTAACATATGTGCAGAAGGCAAGTCAGGTAGGTATGTGGACTGGCTAAGCCTCGCCTCATGGTAGGGGGGCTACATCAGGTAACATATGTGCAGAAGGCAAGTCAGGTAGGTATGTGGACTGGCAGAGCCTCGTCTCATGGTAGGGGGGCTACATCAGGTAACATACATGGAGAAGGCAAGTCAGGTAGGTATGTGGACTGGCAGAGCCTTGCCTCATGGTAGGGGGGCTACATCAGGTAACATACATGCAGAAGGCAAGTCAGGTAGGAATGTGGACTGGCAAAGTTTGCCTCATGGTAGGGGGGCTGCATCAGGTAACATACATGCAGAAGGCAAGTCAGGTAGGTATGTGGACTGGCAAAGCCACACATCATGGTAGAGGGGCTACATCAGGTAACATATATGCAGAAGGCAATTCAGGTAGGTATGTGGACTGGCAGAGCCTCGTCTCATGGTAGGGGGGCTACATCAGTTAACATACATGCAGAAGGCAAGTCAGGTAGGTATGTGGACTGGCAGAGCCTCGCCTCATGGTAGGGGGGCTACATCAGGTAACATACATGGAGAAGGCAAGTCAGGTAGGTATGTGGACTGGCAGAGCCTTGCCTCATGGTAGGGGGGCTACATCAGGTAACATACATGCAGAAGGCAAGTCAGGTAGGTATGTGGACTGGCATAGCCTCGCCTCATGGTCTCGGGGGCTACATCAGTTAACATACATGCAGAAGGCAAGTCAGGTAGGTATGTGGATTGGCAGAGCCTCGCCTCATGGTAGGGGGGCTACATCAGGTAACATATGTGCAGAAGGCAAGTCAGGTAGGTATGTGGACTGGCAGAGCCTCTCCTCATGGTAGGGGGGCTACATCAGTTGATATACATGCAGAAGGCAAGTCAGGTAGGTATGTGGACTGGCAGATCCTCGCCTCATGGTAGGGGGGCTACATCAGGTAACATACATGCAGAAGGCAAGTCAGGTAGGTATGTGGACTGGCAAAGCCTCACATCATGGTAGGGTGCCTACATCAGGTAACATACATGCAGAAGGCAAGTCAGGTAGGTATGTGGACTGGCAGAGCCTCGCCTCATGGTAGGGGTGCTACATCAGTTAACATACATGCAAAAGGCACGTCAGGTAGGTATGTGGACTGTCAGAGCCTCGCCTCATTATAGGGGGGATACATCAGGTAACATACATGCAGAAGGCAAGTCAGGTTGGTATGTGGACTGGCAGAGCCTTGCCTAATGGTAGGGGGGCTACATCAGGTAACATACATGCAGAAGGCAAGTCAGGTTGGTATGTGGACTGGCAGAGCCTTGCCTCATGGTAGCGGGGCTACATCAGTTAACATACATGCAGAAGGCAAGTCAGGTAGGTATGTGGACTGGCAGAGCCTCGCCTCATGGTCTCGGGGGCTACATCAGGTAACATGTGTGCCAAAGGCAAGTCAGGTAGGTATGTGGACTGGCAGAGCCGAGCCTCATGGTAGGGGGCTACATCAGGTAAAATATGTGCAGAAGCACGTCAGGTAGGTATGTGGACTGTCAGAGCCGTGCCTCATGGTAGGGGGCTACATCAGGTAACATACATGCAGAAGGCAAGTCAGGTAGGTATGTGGACTGGCAAAGCCTAGTCTCATGGTAGGGGGGCTACATCAGGTAACATACATGCAGAAGCAAGTCAGGCAGGTATGTGGACTGGCAGAGCCTCGCCTCATGGTAGGGGTCTACATCAGTTAACATACATTCAGAACGCAAGTCAGGTAGGTATGTGGACTCGCAGAGCGTAGCCTCATGGTAGGGGGGCTACATCAGTTAACATACATGCAGAAGGCAAGTCAGGTAGGTATGTGGACTGGCAGAGCCTCGCCTCTTGGTAGGGGGGGCTGCATCAGGTAACATAGATGCAGAAGACAAGTCAGGTAGGTATGTGGACTGGCAAAGCCTCACATCATGGTAGGGGGCTACATCAGGTAACATACATGCAGAAGGCAAGTCAGGTAGGTATGTGGACTGCCAGAGCGTCGCCTCATGGTAGGGGGGACTACATCAGGTAACATACATGCAGAAGGCAAGTCAGGTAGGTATGTGGACTGGCAGAGTCTCGCCTCATGGTAGGGGGGCTACATCAGGTAACATACATGCAGAAGGCAAGTCAGGTAGGTATGTGGACTGTCAGAGCCTCGCCTCATGGTAGGGGGGCTACATCAGGTAACATACATGCAGAAGGCAAGTCAGGTAGGTATGTGGACTGGCAAAGCCTAGCCTCATGGTAGGGGGGCTACATCAGGTAACATATGCATGCAGAAAGCAAGTCAGGTAGGTATGTGGACTGGCAGAGTCTCGCCTCATGGTAGGGGGCTACATCGGGTAAAATACGTGCAGAAGCACGTCAGGTAGGTATGTGGACTGGCAGAGCCTTGCCTCATGGTAGGGGGCTACATCAGGTAACATACATGCAGAATCCAAGTCAGGTAGGTATGTGGATTGGCAAAGCCTCGCCTCATGGTAGGGGGGCTACATCAGGTAACATACATGCAGAAGGCAAGTCAGGTAGGTATGTGGACTGGCAAAGCCTAGCCTCATGGTAGGGGGGCTACATCAGGTAACATACATGCAGAAAGCAAGTCAGGTAGGTATGTGGACCGGAAAAGCCTTACCTTATGGTAGGGGGCTACATCAGGTAACATACATGCAGAATCCAAGTCAGGTTGGTATGTGGACTGTCAAAGTTTGCATCATGGTAGGGGGGCTACCTCAGGTAACATACATGCAGAAGGCAAGTCGGATAGGTATGTGGATGGGCAAAGCCTCGCCTCATGGTAGGGGGGCTACATCAGGTAACATATGTGCAGAAGGCAAGTCAGGTAGGTATGTGGACTGGCAGAGCCTCGCCTCATGGTAGGGGGGCTACATCAGGTAACATATGTGCAGAAGGCAAGTCAGGTAGGTATGTGGACTGGCAGAGCCTCGTCTCATGGTAGGGGGGCTACATCAGGTAACATACATGGAGAAGGCAAGTCAGGTAGGTATGTGGACTGGCAGAGCCTTGCCTCATGGTAGGGGGGCTACATCAGGTAACATACATGCAGAAGGCAAGTCAGGTAGGAATGTGGACTGGCAAAGTTTGCCTCATGGTAGGGGGGCTGCATCAGGTAACATACATGCAGAAGGCACGTCAGGTAGGTATGTGGACTGGCAAAGCCACACATCATGGTAGGGGGGCTACATCAGGTAACATATATGCAGAAGGCAATTCAGGTAGGTATGTAGACTGGCAGAGCCTCGTTTCATGGTAGGGGGGCTACATCAGTTAACATACATGCAGAAGGCAAGTCAGGTAGGTATGTGGACTGGCAGAGCCTCGCCTCATGGTAGGGGGGCTACATCAGGTAACATACATGGAGAAGGCAAGTCAGGTAGGTATGTGGACTGGCAGAGCCTTGCCTCATGGTAGGGGGGCTACATCAGGTAACATACATGCAGAAGGCAAGTCAGGTAGGTATGTGGACTGGCAGAGCCTCGCCTCATGGTCTTGGGGGCTACATCAGTTAACATACATGCAGAAGGCAAGTCAGGTAGGTATGTGGATTGGCAGAGCCTCGCCTCATGGTATGGGGGCTACATCAGGTAACATATGTGCAGAAGGCAAGTCAGGTAGGTATGTGGACTGGCAGATCCTCGCCTCATGGTGGGGGGGCTACATCAGGTAACATACATGCAGAAGGCACGTCAGGTAGGTATGTGGACTGGCAAAGCCACACATCATGGTAGGGGGGCTACATCAGGTAACATATATGCAGAAGGCAATTCAGGTAGGTATGTGGACTGGCAGAGCCTCGTTTCATGGTAGGGGGGCTACATCAGTTAACATACATGCAGAAGGCAAGTCAGGTAGGTATGTGGACTGGCAGAGCCTCGCCTCATGGTAGGGGGGCTACATCAGGTAACATACATGGAGAAGGCAAGTCAGGTAGGTATGTGGACTGGCAGATCCTCGCCTCATGGTAGGGGGGGCTACATCAGTTAACATACATGCAGAAGGCAAGTCAGGTAGGTATGTGGATTGGCAGAGCCTCGCCTCATGGTAGGGGGGCTACATCAGGTAACATATGTGCAGAAGGCAAGTCAGGTAGGTATGTGGACTGGCAGATCCTCGCCTCATGGTAGGGGGGGCTACATCAGTTAACATACATGCAGAAGGCAAGTCAGGTAGGTATGTGGATTGGCAGAGCCTCGCCTCATGGTAGGGGGGCTACATCAGGTAACATATGTGCAGAAGGCAAGTCAGGTAGATATGTGGACTGGCAGATCCTCTCCTCATGGTAGGGGGGCTACATCAGGTAACATACATGGAGAAGGCAAGTCAGGTAGGTATGTGGACTGGCAGATCCTCGCCTCATGGTAGGGGGGGCTACATCAGTTAACATACATGCAGAAGGCAAGTCAGGTAGGTATGTGGACTGGCAAAGCCACACATCATGGTAGGGGGGCTACATCAGGTAACATACATGCAGAAGGCAAGTCAGGTTGGTATGTGGACTGGCAGAGCCTTGCCTCATGGTAGCGGGGCTACATCAGGTAACATACATGCAGAAGGCAAGTCAGGTTGGTATGTGGACTGGCAGAGCCTTGCCTCATGGTAGCGGGGCTACATCAGTTAACATACATGCAGAAGGCAAGTCAGGTAGGTATGTGGACTGGCAGAGCCTCGCCTCATGGTCTCGGGGGCTACATCAGGTAACATGTGTGCCAAAGGCAAGTCAGGTAGGTATGTGGACTGGCAGTGCCTCGCCTCATGGTAGGGGTGCTACATCAGTTAACATAGATGCAGAAGGCAAGTCATGTAGGTATGTGGACTGGCAGAGCCTCGCCTCATGGTAAGGGGGGCTACATCAGGTAACACACATGTAGAAGGCAAGTCAGGGAGGTATGTGGACTGTCAAAGCCTCACATCATGGTAGAGGGCTACATCAGGTAACATACATGCAGAAGGCAAGTCAGGTAGATATGTGGACTGTCAGAGCCTCGCCTCATGGTAGGGGGAATACATCAGGTAACATGCATGCAGAGGGCACGTCAGGTAGGTATGTGGACTGGCAAAGCCACACATCATGGTAGGGGGCTACATCAGGTAACATATATGCAGAAGGCAATTCAGGTAGGTATGTGGACTGGCAGAGCCTCGTCTCATGGTAGGGGGGCTACATCAGTTAACATACATGCAGAAGGCAAGTCAGGTAGGTATGTGGACTGGCAGAGCCTCGCCTCATGGTAGGGGGGCTACATCAGGTAACATACATGGAGAAGGCAAGTCAGGTAGGTATGTGGACTGGCAGAGCCTTGCCTCATGGTAGGGGGGCTACATCAGGTAACATACATGCAGAAGGCAAGTCAGGTAGGTATGTGGACTGGCATAGCCTCGCCTCATGGTCTCGGGGGCTACATCAGTTAACATACATGCAGAAGGCAAGTCAGGTAGGTATGTGGATTGGCAGAGCCTCGCCTCATGGTAGGGGGGCTACATCAGGTAACATATGTGCAGAAGGCAAGTCAGGTAGGTATGTGGACTGGCAGAGCCTCTCCTCACGGTAGGGGGGCTACATCAGTTGATATACATGCAGAAGGCAAGTCAGGTAGGTATGTGGACTGGCAGATCCTCGCCTCATGGTAGGGGGGCTACATCAGGTAACATACATGCAGAAGGCAAGTCAGGTAGGTATGTGGACTGGCAAAGCCTCACATCATGGTAGGGTGCCTACATCAGGTAACATACATGCAGAAGGCAAGTCAGGTAGGTATGTGGACTGGCAGAGCCTCGCCTCATGGTAGGGGTGCTACATCAGTTAACATACATGCAAAAGGCACGTCAGGTAGGTATGTGGACTGTCAGAGCCTCGCCTCATTATAGGGGGGATACATCAGGTAACATACATGCAGAAGGCAAGTCAGGTTGGTATGTGGACTGGCAGAGCCTTGCCTAATGGTAGGGGGGCTACATCAGGTAACATACATGCAGAAGGCAAGTCAGGTTGGTATGTGGACTGGCAGAGCCTTGCCTCATTTTAGCGGGGCTACATCAGTTAACATACATGCACAAGGCAAGTCAGGTAGGTATGTGGACTGGCAGAGCCTCGCCTCATGGTCTCGGGGGCTACATCAGGTAACATGTGTGCCAAAGGCAAGTCAGGTAGGTATGTGGACTGGCAGTGCCTCGCCTCATGGTAGGGGGGCTACATCAGTTAACATAGATGCAGAAGGCAAGTCATGTAGGTATGTGGACTGGCAGAGCCTCGCCTCATGGTAAGGGGGGCTACATCAGGTAACATACATGCAGAAGGCAAGTCAGGGAGGTATGTGGACTGTAAAAGCCTCACATCATGGTAGTGGGCTACATCAGGTAACATACATGCAGAGGGCAAGTCAGGTAGGTATGTGGACTGGCAAAGCCTAGCCTCATGGTAGGGGGGCTACATCAGGTAACATACATGCAGAAAGCAAGTCAGGTACGTATGTGGCCTGGAAAAGCCTTGCCTTACGGTAGGGGGCTACATTAGGTAACATACATGCAGAATCCAAGTCAGGTAGGTATCTGGACTGGCAAAGTTTGTCTCATGGTAGGGGGCTACATCAGGTAACATACATGCAGAAGGCAAGTCAGGTAGGTATGTGGACTGGCAGAGCCGAGCCTCATGGTAGGGGGCTACATCAGGTAAAATATGTGCAGAAGCACGTCAGGTAGGTATGTGGACTGTCAGAGCCGTGCCTCATGGTAGGGGGCTACATCAGGTAACATACATGCAGAAGGCAAGTCAGGTAGGTATGTGGACTGGCAAAGCCTAGCCTCATGGTAGGGGGGCTACATCAGGTAACATACATGCAGAAGCAAGTCAGGCAGGTATGTGGACTGGCAGAGCCTCGCCTCATGGTAGGGGTCTACATCAGTTAACATACATTCAGAACGCAAGTCAGGTAGGTATGTGGACTCGCAGAGCGTAGCCTCATGGTAGGGGGGCTACATCAGTTAACATACATGCAGAAGGCAAGTCAGGTAGGTATGTGGACTGGCAGAGCCTCGCCTCTTGGTAGGGGGGGCTACATCAGGTAACATAGATGCAGAAGGCAAGTCAGGTAGGTATGTGGACTGGCAAAGCCTCACATCATGGTAGGGGGCTACATCAGGTAACATACATGCAGAAGGCAAGTCAGGTAGGTATGTGGACTGCCAGAGCGTCGCCTCATGGTAGGGGGGACTACATCAGGTAACATACATGCAGAAGGCAAGTCAGGTAGGTATGTGGACTGGCAGAGTCTCGCCTCATGGTAGGGGGGCTACATCAGGTAACATACATGCAGAAGGCAAGTCAGGTAGGTATGTGGACTGTCAGAGCCTCGCCTCATGGTAGGGGGGCTACATCAGGTAACATACATGCAGAAGGCAAGTCAGGTAGGTATGTGGACTGGCAAAGCCTAGCCTCATGGTAGGGGGGCTACATCAGGTAACATATGCATGCAGAAAGCAAGTCAGGTAGGTATGTGGACTGGCAGAGTCTCGCCTCATGGTAGGGGACTACATCGGGTAAAATACGTGCAGAAGCACGTCAGGTAGGTATGTGGACTGGCAGAGCCTTGCCTCAAGGTAGGGGGCTACATCAGGTAACATACATGCAGAATCCAAGTCAGGTAGGTATGTGGATTGGCAAAGCCTCGCCTCATGGTAGGGGGGCTACATCAGGTAACATACATGCAGAAGGCAAGTCAGGTAGGTATGTGGACTGGCAAAGCCTAGCCTCATGGTAGGGGGCTACATCAGGTAACATACATGCAGAAAGCAAGTCAGGTAGGTATGTGGACCGGAAAAGCCTTACCTTATGGTAGGGGGCTACATCAGGTAACATACATGCAGAATCCAAGTCAGGTTGGTATGTGGACTGGCAAAGTTTGCATCATGGTAGGGGGGCTACCTCAGGTAACATACATGCAGAAGGCAAGTCGGGTAGGTATGTGGACTCGCAGAGCATAGCCTCATGGTAGGGGGGCTACATCAGTTAACATAATTGCAGAAGGCAAGTAAGGTAGGTATGTGGACTGGCAGAGCCTCGCCTCATGATAGGGGGGCTACATCAGTTAACATACATGCAGAAGGCAAGTCAGGTAGGTATGTGGACTGGCAGAGCCTCGCCTCTTGGTAGGGGGGGCTACATCAGGTAACATAGATGCAGAAGGCAAGTCAGGTAGGTATGTGGACTGGCAAAGCCTCACATCATGGTAGGGGGCTACATCAGGTAACATACATGCAGAAGGCAAGTCAGGTAGGTATGTGGACTGCCAGAGCATCGCCTCATGGTAGGGGGGACGACATCAGGTAACATACATGCAGAAGGCAAGTCAGGTAGGTATGTGGACTGGCAGAGTCTCGCCTCATGGTAGGGGGGCTACATCAGGTAACATACATGCAGAAGGCAAGTCAGGTAGGTATGTGGACTGTCAGAGCCTCGCCTCATGGTAGGGGGGACTACATCAGGTAACATACATGCAGAAGGCAAGTCAGGTAGGTATGTGGACTGGCAAAGCCTAGCCTCATGGTAGAGGGGCTACATCAGGTAACATATGCATGCAGAAAGCAAGTCAGGTAGGTATGTGGACTGGCAGAGCCTCGCCTCATGGTAGGGGGCTACATCGGGTAAAATACGTGCAGAAGCACGTCAGGTAGGTATGTGGACTGGCAGAGCCTTGCCTCATGGTAGGGGGCTACATCAGGTAACATACATGCAGAATCCAAGTCAGGTAGGTATGTGGATTGGCAAAGCCTCGCCTCATGGTAGGGGGGCTACATCAGGTAACATACATGCAGAAGGCAAGTCAGGTAGGTATGTGGACTGGCAAAGCCTAGCCTCATGGTAGGGGGGCTACATCAGGTAACATACATGCAGAAAGCAAGTCAGGTAGGTATGTGGACCGGAAAAGCCTTACCTTATGGTAGGGGGCTACATCAGGTAACATACATGCAGAATCCAAGTCAGGTTGGTATGTGGACTGGCAAAGTTTGCCTCATGGTAGGGGGGCTACCTCAGGTAACATACATGCAGAAGGCAAGTCGGGTAGGTATGTGGACTGACAGAGCCTCGCCTCATGGTAGGGGGGCTACATCAGGTAAGATATGTGCAGAAGCACGTCAGGTAGGTATGTGGACTGGCAGAGCCTTGCCTCATGGTAGGGGGCTACATGAGTAAACATACATGCAGAATCCAAGGCAGGTAGGTATGTGGACGGGCAAAGCCTCGCCTCATGGTAGGGGGGCTACATCAGGTAACATATGTGCAGAAGGCAAGTCAGGTAGGTATGTGGACTGGCAGAGCCTCGCCTCATGGTAGGGGGGCTACATCAGGTAACATATGTGCAGAAGGCAAGTCAGGTAGGTATGTGGACTGGCAGAGCCTCGTCTCATGGTAGGGGGGCTACATCAGGTAACATACATGGAGAAGGCAAGTCAGGTAGGTATGTAGACTGGCAGAGCCTTGCCTCATGGTAGGGGGGCTACATCAGGTAACATACATGCAGAAGGCAAGTCAGGTAGGAATGTGGACTGGCAAAGTTTGCCTCATGGTAGGGGGGCTGCATCAGGTAACATACATGCAGAAGGCAAGTCAGGTAGGTATGTGGACTGGCAAAGCCACACATCATGGTAGAGGGGCTACATCAGGTAACATATATGCAGAAGGCAATTCAGGTAGGTATGTGGACTGGCAGAGCCTCGTCTCATGGTAGGGGGGCTACATCAGTTAACATACATGCAGAAGGCAAGTCAGGTAGGTATGTGGACTGGCAGAACCTCGCCTCATGGTAGGGGGGCTACATCAGGTAACATACATGGAGAAGGCAAGTCAGGTAGGTATGTGGACTGGCAGAGCCTTGCCTCATGGTAGGGGGGCTACATCAGGTAACATACATGCAGAAGGCAAGTCAGGTAGGTATGTGGACTGGCATAGCCTCGCCTCATGGTCTCGGGGGCTACATCAGTTAACATACATGCAGAAGGCAAGTCAGGTAGGTATGTGGATTGGCAGAGCCTTGCCTCATGGTAGGGGGGCTACATCAGGTAACATATGTGCAGAAGGCAAGTCAGGTAGGTATGTGGACTGGCAGAGCCTCTCCTCATGGTAGGGGGGCTACATCAGTTGATATACATGCAGAAGGCAAGTCAGGCAGGTATGTGGACTGGCAGATCCTCGCCTCATGGTAGGGGGGCTACATCAGGTAACATACATGCAGAAGGCAAGTCAGGTAGGTATGTGGACTGGCAAAGCCTCACATCATGATAGGGTGCCTACATCAGGTAACATACATGCAGAAGGCAAGTCAGGTAGGTATGTGGACTGGCAGAGCCTCGCCTCATGGTAGGGGTGCTACATCAGTTAACATACATGCAAAAGGCACGTCAGGTAGGTATGTGGACTGTCAGAGCCTCGCCTCATTATAGGGGGGATACATCAGGTAACATACATGCAGAAGGCAAGTCAGGTTGGTATGTGGACTGGCAGAGCCTTGCCTAATGGTAGGGGGGCTACATCAGGTAACATACATGCAGAAGGCAAGTCAGGTTGGTATGTGGACTGGCAGAGCCTTGCCTCATGGTAGCGGGGCTACATCAGTTAACATACATGCAGAAGGCAAGTCAGGTAGGTATGTGGACTGGCAGAGCCTCGCCTCATGGTCTCGGGGGCTACATCAGGTAACATGTGTGCCAAAGGCAAGTCAGGTAGGTATGTGGACTGGCAGAGCCGAGCCTCATGGTAGGGGGCTACATCAGGTAAAATATGTGCAGAAGCACGTCAGGTAGGTATGTGGACTGTCAGAGCCGTGCCTCATGGTAGGGGGCTACATCAGGTAACATACAAGCAGAAGGCAAGTCAGGTAGGTATGTGGACTGGCAAAGCCTAGCCTCATGGTAGGGGGGCTACATCAGGTAACATACATGCAGAAGCAAGTCAGGCAGGTATGTGGACTGGCAGAGCCTCGCCTCATGGTAGGGGTCTACATCAGTTAACATACATTCAGAACGCAAGTCAGGTAGGTATGTGGACTCGCAGAGCGTAGCCTCATGGTAGGGGGGCTACATCAGTTAACATACATGCAGAAGGCAAGTCAGGTAGGTATGTGGACTGGCAGAGCCTCGCCTCTTGGTAGGGGGGGCTGCATCAGGTAACATAGATGCAGAAGACAAGTCAGGTAGGTATGTGGACTGGCAAAGCCTCACATCATGGTAGGGGGCTACATCAGGTAACATACATGCAGAAGGCAAGTCAGGTAGGTATGTGGACTGCCAGAGCGTCGCCTCATGGTAGGGGGGACTACATCAGGTAACATACATGCAGAAGGCAAGTCAGGTAGGTATGTGGACTGGCAGAGTCTCGCCTCATGGTAGGGGGGCTACATCAGGTAACATACATGCAGAAGGCAAGTCAGGTAGGTATGTGGACTGTCAGAGCCTCGCCTCATGGTAGGGGGGCTACATCAGGTAACATACATGCAGAAGGCAAGTCAGGTAGGTATGTGGACTGGCAAAGCCTAGCCTCATGGTAGGGGGGCTACATCAGGTAACATATGCATGCAGAAAGCAAGTCAGGTAGGTATGTGGACTGGCAGAGTCTCGCCTCATGGTAGGGGGCTACATCGGGTAAAATACGTGCAGAAGCACGTCAGGTAGGTATGTGGACTGGCAGAGCCTTGCCTCATGGTAGGGGGCTACATCAGGTAACATACATGCAGAATCCAAGTCAGGTAGGTATGTGGATTGGCAAAGCCTCGCCTCATGGTAGGGGGGCTACATCAGGTAACATACATGCAGAAGGCAAGTCAGGTAGGTATGTGGACTGGCAAAGCCTAGCCTCATGGTAGGGGGGCTACATCAGGTAACATACATGCAGAAAGCAAGTCAGGTAGGTATGTGGACCGGAAAAGCCTTACCTTATGGTAGGGGGCTACATCAGGTAACATACATGCAGAATCCAAGTCAGGTTGGTATGTGGACTGTCAAAGTTTGCATCATGGTAGGGGGGCTACCTCAGGTAACATACATGCAGAAGGCAAGTCGGATAGGTATGTGGATGGGCAAAGCCTCGCCTCATGGTAGGGGGGCTACATCAGGTAACATATGTGCAGAAGGCAAGTCAGGTAGGTATGTGGACTGGCAGAGCCTCGCCTCATGGTAGGGGGGCTACATCAGGTAACATATGTGCAGAAGGCAAGTCAGGTAGGTATGTGGACTGGCAGAGCCTCGTCTCATGGTAGGGGGGCTACATCAGGTAACATACATGGAGAAGGCAAGTCAGGTAGGTATGTGGACTGGCAGAGCCTTGCCTCATGGTAGGGGGGCTACATCAGGTAACATACATGCAGAAGGCAAGTCAGGTAGGAATGTGGACTGGCAAAGTTTGCCTCATGGTAGGGGGGCTGCATCAGGTAACATACATGCAGAAGGCACGTCAGGTAGGTATGTGGACTGGCAAAGCCACACATCATGGTAGGGGGGCTACATCAGGTAACATATATGCAGAAGGCAATTCAGGTAGGTATGTGGACTGGCAGAGCCTCGTTTCATGGTAGGGGGGCTACATCAGTTAACATACATGCAGAAGGCAAGTCAGGTAGGTATGTGGACTGGCAGAGCCTCGCCTCATGGTAGGGGGGCTACATCAGGTAACATACATGGAGAAGGCAAGTCAGGTAGGTATGTGGACTGGCAGAGCCTTGCCTCATGGTAGGGGGGCTACATCAGGTAACATACATGCAGAAGGCAAGTCAGGTAGGTATGTGGACTGGCAGAGCCTCGCCTCATGGTCTTGGGGGCTACATCAGTTAACATACATGCAGAAGGCAAGTCAGGTAGGTATGTGGATTGGCAGAGCCTCGCCTCATGGTATGGGGGCTACATCAGGTAACATATGTGCAGAAGGCAAGTCAGGTAGGTATGTGGACTGGCAGATCCTCGCCTCATGGTGGGGGGGCTACATCAGGTAACATACATGCAGAAGGCACGTCAGGTAGGTATGTGGACTGGCAAAGCCACACATCATGGTAGGGGGGCTACATCAGGTAACATATATGCAGAAGGCAATTCAGGTAGGTATGTGGACTGGCAGAGCCTCGTTTCATGGTAGGGGGGCTACATCAGTTAACATACATGCAGAAGGCAAGTCAGGTAGGTATGTGGACTGGCAGAGCCTCGCCTCATGGTAGGGGGGCTACATCAGGTAACATACATGGAGAAGGCAAGTCAGGTAGGTATGTGGACTGGCAGATCCTCGCCTCATGGTAGGGGGGGCTACATCAGTTAACATACATGCAGAAGGCAAGTCAGGTAGGTATGTGGATTGGCAGAGCCTCGCCTCATGGTAGGGGGGCTACATCAGGTAACATATGTGCAGAAGGCAAGTCAGGTAGGTATGTGGACTGGCAGATCCTCGCCTCATGGTAGGGGGGGCTACATCAGTTAACATACATGCAGAAGGCAAGTCAGGTAGGTATGTGGATTGGCAGAGCCTCGCCTCATGGTAGGGGGGCTACATCAGGTAACATATGTGCAGAAGGCAAGTCAGGTAGGTATGTGGACTGGCAGATCCTCGCCTCATGGTAGGGGGGCTACATCAGGTAACATACATGGAGAAGGCAAGTCAGGTAGGTATGTGGACTGGCAGATCCTCGCCTCATGTAGGGGGGGCTACATCAGTTAACATACATGCAGAAGGCAAGTCAGGTAGGTATGTGGACTGGCAAAGCCACACATCATGGTAGGGGGGCTACATCAGGTAACATACATGCAGAAGGCAAGTCAGGTTGGTATGTGGACTGGCAGAGCCTTGCCTCATGGTAGCGGGGCTACATCAGGTAACATACATGCAGAAGGCAAGTCAGGTTGGTATGTGGACTGGCAGAGCCTTGCCTCATGGTAGCGGGGCTACATCAGTTAACATACATGCAGAAGGCAAGTCAGGTAGGTATGTGGACTGGCAGAGCCTCGCCTCATGGTCTCGGGGGCTACATCAGGTAACATGTGTGCCAAAGGCAAGTCAGTTAGGTATGTGGACTGGCAGTGCCTCGCCTCATGGTAGGGGTGCTACATCAGTTAACATAGATGCAGAAGGCAAGTCATGTAGGTATGTGGACTGGCAGAGCCTCGCCTCATGGTAAGGGGGGCTACATCAGGTAACACACATGTAGAAGGCAAGTCAGGGAGGTATGTGGACTGTCAAAGCCTCACATCATGGTAGGGGGCTACATCAGGTAACATACATGCAGAAGGCAAGTCAGGTAGATATGTGGACTGTCAGAGCCTCGCCTCATGGTAGGGGGAATACATCAGGTAACATGCATGCAGAGGGCACGTCAGGTAGGTATGTGGACTGGCAAAGCCTAGCCTCATGGTAGGGGGGCTACATCAGGTAACATACATGCAGAAAGCAAGTCAGGTACGTATGTGGCCTGGAAAAGCCTTGCCTTACGGTAGGGGGCTACATTAGGTAACATACATGCAGAATCCAAGTCAGGTAGGTATCTGGACTGGCAAAGTTTGTCTCATGGTAGGGGGCTACATCAGGTAACATACATGCAGAAGGCAAGTCAGGTAGGTATGTGGACTGGCAGAGCCGAGCCTCATGGTAGGGGGCTACATCAGGTAAAATATGTGCAGAAGCACGTCAGGTAGGTATGTGGACTGTCAGAGCCGTGCCTCATGGTAGGGGGCTACATCAGGTAACATACATGCAGAAGGCAAGTCAGGTAGGTATGTGGACTGGCAAAGCCTCATGGTAGGGGGGCTACATCAGGTAACATACATGCAGAAGCAAGTCAGGCAGGTATGTGGACTGGCAGAGCCTCGCCTCATGGTAGGGGTCTACATCAGTTAACATACATTCAGAACGCAAGTCAGGTAGGTATGTGGACTCGCAGAGCGTAGCCTCATGGTAGGGGGGCTACATCAGTTAACATACATGCAGAAGGCAAGTCAGGTAGGTATGTGGACTGGCAGAGCCTCGCCTCTTGGTAGGGGGGGCTACATCAGGTAACATAGATGCAGAAGGCAAGTCAGGTAGGTATGTGGACTGGCAAAGCCTCACATCATGGTAGGGGGCTACATCAGGTAACATACATGCAGAAGGCAAGTCAGGTAGGTATGTGGACTGCCAGAGCGTCGCCTCATGGTAGGGGGGACTACATCAGGTAACATACATGCAGAAGGCAAGTCAGGTAGGTATGTGGACTGGCAGAGTCTCGCCTCATGGTAGGGGGGCTACATCAGGTAACATACATGCAGAAGGCAAGTCAGGTAGGTATGTGGACTGTCAGAGCCTCGCCTCATGGTAGGGGGGCTACATCAGGTAACATACATGCAGAAGGCAAGTCAGGTAGGTATGTGGACTGGCAAAGCCTAGCCTCATGGTAGGGGGGCTACATCATGTAACATATGCATGCAGAAAGCAAGTCAGGTAGGTATGTGGACTGGCAGAGTCTCGCCTCATGGTAGGGGACTACATCGGGTAAAATACGTGCAGAAGCACGTCAGGTAGGTATGTGGACTGGCAGAGCCTTGCCTCAAGGTAGGGGGCTACATCAGGTAACATACATGCAGAATCCAAGTCAGGTAGGTATGTGGATTGGCAAAGCCTTACCTTATGGTAGGGGGCTACATCAGGTAACATACATGCAGAATCCAAGTCAGGTTGGTATGTGGACTGGCAAAGTTTGCATCATGGTAGGGGGGCTACCTCAGGTAACATACATGCAGAAGGCAAGTCGGGTAGGTATGTGGACTCGCAGAGCATAGCCTCATGGTAGGGGGGCTACATCAGTTAACATAATTGCAGAAGGCAAGTAAGGTAGGTATGTGGACTGGCAGAGCCTCGCCTCATGATAGGGGGGCTACATCAGTTAACATACATGCAGAAGGCAAGTCAGGTAGGTATGTGGACTGGCAGAGCCTCGCCTCTTGGTAGGGGGGGCTACATCAGGTAACATAGATGCAGAAGGCAAGTCAGGTAGGTATGTGGACTGGCAAAGCCTCACATCATGGTAGGGGGCTACATCAGGTAACATACATGCAGAAGGCAAGTCAGGTAGGTATGTGGACTGCCAGAGCATCGCCTCATGGTAGGGGGGACGACATCAAGTAACATACATGCAGAAGGCAAGTCAGGTAGGTATGTGGACTGGCAGAGTCTCGCCTCATGGTAGGGGGGCTACATCAGGTAACATACATGCAGAAGGCAAGTCAGGTAGGTATGTGGACTGTCAGAGCCTCGCCTCATGGTAGGGGGGCTACATCAGGTAACATACATGCAGAAGGCAAGTCAGGTAGGTATGTGGACTGGCAAAGCCTAGCCTCATGGTAGAGGGGCTACATCAGGTAACATATGCATGCAGAAAGCAAGTCAGGTAGGTATGTGGACTGGCAGAGCCTCGCCTCATGGTAGGGGGCTACATCGGGTAAAATACGTGCAGAAGCACGTCAGGTAGGTATGTGGACTGGCAGAGCCTTGCCTCATGGTAGGGGGCTACATCAGGTAACATACATGCAGAATCCAAGTCAGGTAGGTATGTGGATTGGCAAAGCCTCGCCTCATGGTAGGGGGGCTACATCAGGTAACATACATGCAGAAGGCAAGTCAGGTAGGTATGTGGACTGGCAAAGCCTAGCCTCATGGTAGGGGGGCTACATCAGGTAACATACATGCAGAAAGCAAGTCAGGTAGGTATGTGGACCGGAAAAGCCTTACCTTATGGTAGGGGGCTACATCAGGTAACATACATGCAGAATCCAAGTCAGGTTGGTATGTGGACTGGCAAAGTTTGCCTCATGGTAGGGGGGCTACCTCAGGTAACATACATGCAGAAGGCAAGTCGGGTAGGTATGTGGACTGACAGAGCCTCGCCTCATGGTAGGGGGGCTACATCAGGTAAGATATGTGCAGAAGCACGTCAGGTAGGTATGTGGACTGGCAGAGCCTTGCCTCATGGTAGGGGGCTACATGAGGTAACATACATGCAGAATCCAAGGCAGGTAGGTATGTGGACGGGCAAAGCCTCGCCTCATGGTAGGGGGGCTACATCAGGTAACATATGAGCAGAAGGCAAGTCAGGTAGGTATGTGGACTGGCAGAGCCTCGCCTCATGGTAGGGGGGCTACATCAGGTAACATATGTGCAGAAGGCAAGTCAGGTAGGTATGTGGACTGGCAGAGCCTCGTCTCATGGTAGGGGGGCTACATCAGGTAACATACATGGAGAAGGCAAGTCAGGTAGGTATGTGGACTGGCAGAGCCTTGCCTCATGGTAGGGGGGCTACATCAGGTAACATACATGCAGAAGGCAAGTCAGGTAGGAATGTGGACTGGCAAAGTTTGCCTCATGGTAGGGGGGCTGCATCAGGTAACATACATGCAGAAGGCAAGTCAGGTAGGTATGTGGACTGGCAAAGCCACACATCATGGTAGGGGGGCTACATCAGGTAACATATATGCAGAAGGCAATTCAGGTAGGTATGTGGACTGGCAGAGCCTCGTCTCATGGTAGGGGGGCTACATCAGTTAACATACATGCAGAAGGCAAGTCAGGTAGGTATGTGGACTGGCAGAGCCTCGCCTCATGGTAGGGGGGCTACATCAGGTAACATACATGGAGAAGGCAAGTCAGGTAGGTATGTGGACTGGCAGAGCCTTGCCTCATGGTAGGGGGGCTACATCAGGTAACATACATGCAGAAGGCAAGTCAGGTAGGTATGTGGACTGGCATAGCCTCGCCTCATGGTCTCGGGGGCTACATCAGTTAACATACATGCAGAAGGCAAGTCAGGTAGGTATGTGGATTGGCAGAGCCTCGCCTCATGGTAGGGGGGCTACATCAGGTAACATATGTGCAAAAGGCAAGTCAGGTAGGTATGTGGACTGGCAGAGCCTCTCCTCATGGTAGGGGGGCTACATCAGTTGATATACATGCAGAAGGCAAGTCAGGTAGGTATGTGGACTGGCAGATCCTCGCCTCATGGTAGGGGGGCTACATCAGGTAACATACATGCAGAAGGCAAGTCAGGTAGGTATGTGGACTGGCAAAGCCTCACATCATGGTAGGGTGCCTACATCAGGTAACATACATGCAGAAGGCAAGTCAGGTAGGTATGTGGACTGGCAAAGCCTCACATCATGGTAGGGTGCCTACATCAGGTAACATACATGCAGAAGGCAAGTCAGGTAGGTATGTGGACTGGCAGAGCCTCGCCTCATGGTAGGGGTGCTACATCAGTTAACATACATGCAAAAGGCACGTCAGGTAGGTATGTGGACTGTCAGAGCCTCGCCTCATTATAGGGGGGATACATCAGGTAACATACATGCAGAAGGCAAGTCAGGTTGGTATGTGGACTGGCAGAGCCTTGCCTAATGGTAGGGGGGCTACATCAGGTAACATACATGCAGAAGGCAAGTCAGGTTGGTATGTGGACTGGCAGAGCCTTGCCTCATGGTAGCGGGGCTACATCAGTTAACATACATGCAGAAGGCAAGTCAGGTAGGTATGTGGACTGGCAGAGCCTCGCCTCATGGTCTCGGGGGCTACATCAGGTAACATGTGTGCCAAAGGCAAGTCAGGTAGGTATGTGGACTGGCAGTGCCTCGCCTCATGGTAGGGGGGCTACATCAGTTAACATAGATGCAGAAGGCAAGTCATGTAGGTATGTGGACTGGCAGAGCCTCGCCTCATGGTAAGGGGGGCTACATCAGGTAACATACATGCAGAAGGCAAGTCAGGGAGGTATGTGGACTGTCAAAGCCTCACATCATGGTAGGGGGCTACATCAGGTAACATACATGCAGAAGGCAAGTCAGGTAGATATGTGGACTGTCAGAGCCTCGCCTCATGGTAGGGGGGCTACATCAGGTAACATGCATGCAGAGGGCAAGTCAGGTAGGTATGTGGACTGGCAAAGCCTAGCCTCATGGTAGGGGGGCTACATCAGGTAACATACATGCAGAAAGCAAGTCAGGTACGTATGTGGCCTGGAAAAGCCTTGCCTTACGGTAGGGGGCTACATTAGGTAACATACATGCAGAATCCAAGTCAGGTAGGTATGTGGACTGGCAAAGTTTGTCTCATGGTAGGGGGCTACATCAGGTAACATACATGCAGAAGGCAAGTCAGGTAGGTATGTGGACTGGCAGAGCCGAGCCTCATGGTAGGGGGCTACATCAGGTAAAATATGTGCAGAAGCACGTCAGGTAGGTATGTGGACTGTCAGAGCCGTGCCTCATGGTAGGGGGCTACATCAGGTAACATACATGCAGAAGGCAAGTCAGGTAGGTATGTGGACTGGCAAAGCCTAGCCTCATGGTAGGGGGGCTACATCAGGTAACATACATGCAGAAGCAAGTCAGGCAGGTATGTGGACTGGCAGAGCCTCGCCTCATGGTAGGGGTCTACATCAGTTAACATACATTCAGAACGCAAGTCAGGTAGGTATGTGGACTCGCAGAGCGTAGCCTCATGGTAGGGGGGCTACATCAGTTAACATACATGCAGAAGGCAAGTCAGGTAGGTATGTGGACTGGCAGAGCCTCGCCTCTTGGTAGGGGGGGCTGCATCAGGTAACATAGATGCAGAAGACAAGTCAGGTAGGTATGTGGACTGGCAAAGCCTCACATCATGGTAGGGGGCTACATCAGGTAACATACATGCAGAAGGCAAGTCAGGTAGGTATGTGGACTGCCAGAGCGTCGCCTCATGGTAGGGGGGACTACATCAGGTAACATACATGCAGAAGGCAAGTCAGGTAGGTATGTGGACTGGCAGAGTCTCGCCTCATGGTAGGGGGGCTACATCAGGTAACATACATGCAGAAGGCAAGTCAGGTAGGTATGTGGACTGTCAGAGCCTCGCCTCATGGTAGGGGGGCTACATCAGGTAACATACATGCAGAAGGCAAGTCAGGTAGGTATGTGGACTGGCAAAGCCTAGCCTCATGGTAGGGGGGCTACATCAGGTAACATATGCATGCAGAAAGCAAGTCAGGTAGGTATGTGGACTGGCAGAGTCTCGCCTCATGGTAGGGGGCTACATCGGGTAAAATACGTGCAGAAGCACGTCAGGTAGGTATGTGGACTGGCAGAGCCTTGCCTCATGGTAGGGGGCTACATCAGGTAACATACATGCAGAATCCAAGTCAGGTAGGTATGTGGATTGGCAAAGCCTCGCCTCATGGTAGGGGGGCTACATCAGGTAACATACATGCAGAAGGCAAGTCAGGTAGGTATGTGGACTGGCAAAGCCTAGCCTCATGGTAGGGGGGCTACATCAGGTAACATACATGCAGAAAGCAAGTCAGGTAGGTATGTGGACCGGAAAAGCCTTACCTTATGGTAGGGGGCTACATCAGGTAACATACATGCAGAATCCAAGTCAGGTTGGTATGTGGACTGGCAAAGTTTGCATCATGGTAGGGGGGCTACCTCAGGTAACATACATGCAGAAGGCAAGTCGGATAGGTATGTGGATGGGCAAAGCCTCGCCTCATGGTAGGGGGGCTACATCAGGTAACATATGTGCAGAAGGCAAGTCAGGTAGGTATGTGGACTGGCAGAGCCTCGCCTCATGGTAGGGGGGCTACATCAGGTAACATATGTGCAGAAGGCAAGTCAGGTAGGTATGTGGACTGGCAGAGCCTCGTCTCATGGTAGGGGGGCTACATCAGGTAACATACATGGAAAAGGCAAGTCAGGTAGGTATGTGGACTGGCAGAGCCTTGCCTCATGGTAGGGGGGCTACATCAGGTAACATACATGCAGAAGGCAAGTCAGGTAGGAATGTGGACTGGCAAAGTTTGCCTCATGGTAGGGGGGCTGCATCAGGTAACATACATGCAGAAGGCACGTCAGGTAGGTATGTGGACTGGCAAAGCCTTGCCTAATGGTAGGGGGGCTACATCAGGTAACATACATGCAGAAGGCAAGTCAGGTTGGTATGTGGACTGGCAGAGCCTTGCCTCATGGTAGCGGGGCTACATCAGTTAACATACATGCAGAAGGCAAGTCAGGTAGGTATGTGGACTGGCAGAGCCTTGCCTCATGGTAGGGGGGCTACATCAGGTAACATACATGCAGAAGGCAAGTCAGGTAGGAATGTGGACTGGCAAAGTTTGCCTCATGGTAGGGGGGCTACATCAGGTAACATACATGGAAAAGGCAAGTCAGGTAGGTATGTGGACTGGCAGAGCCTTGCCTAATGGTAGGGGGGCTACATCAGGTAACATACATGCAGAAGGCAAGTCAGGTTGGTATGTGGACTGGCAGAGCCTTGCCTCATGGTAGCGGGGCTACATCAGTTAACATACATGCAGAAGGCAAGTCAGGTAGGTATGTGGACTGGCAGAGCCTCGCCTCATGGTCTCGGGGGCTACATAAGGTAACATGTGTGCCAAAGGCAAGTCAGGTAGGTATGTGGACTGGCAGTGCCTCGCCTCATGGTAGGGGGGCTACATCAGTTAACATAGATGCAGAAGGCAAGTCATGTAGGTATGTGGACTGGCAGAGCCTCGCCTCATGGTAAGGGGGGCTACATCAGGTAACATACATGCAGAAGGCAAGTCAGGGAGGTATGTGGACTGTCAAAGCCTCACATCATGGTAGAGGGCTACATCAGGTAACATACATGCAGAAGGCAAGTCAGGTAGATATGTGGACTGTCAGAGCCTCGCCTCATGGTAGGGGGGCTACATCAGGTAACATGCATGCAGAGGGCAAGTCAGGTAGGTATGTGGACTGGCAAAGCCTAGCCTCATGGTAGGGGGGCTACATCAGGTAACATACATGCAGAAAGCAAGTCAGGTACGTATGTGGCCTGGAAAAGCCTTGCCTTACGGTAGGGGGCTACATTAGGTAACATACATGCAGAATCCAAGTCAGGTAGGTATGTGGACTGGCAAAGTTTGTCTCATGGTAGGGGGCTACATCAGGTAACATACATGCAGAAGGCAAGTCAGGTAGGTATGTGGACTGGCAGAGCCGAGCCTCATGGTAGGGGGCTACATCAGGTAAAATATGTGCAGAAGCACGTCAGGTAGGTATGTGGACTGTCAGAGCCGTGCCTCATGGTAGGGGGCTACATCAGGTAACATACATGCAGAAGGCAAGTCAGGTAGGTATGTGGACTGGCAAAGCCTAGCCTCATGGTAGGGGGGCTACATCAGGTAACATACATGCAGAAGCAAGTCAGGCAGGTATGTGGACTGGCAGAGCCTCGCCTCATGGTAGGGGTCTACATCAGTTAACATACATTCAGAACGCAAGTCAGGTAGGTATGTGGACTCGCAGAGCGTAGCCTCATGGTAGGGGGGCTACATCAGGTAACATACATGCAGAAGGCAAGTCAGGTAGGTATGTGGACTGGCAGAGCCTCGCCTCTTGGTAGGGGGGGCTGCATCAGGTAACATAGATGCAGAAGACAAGTCAGGTAGGTATGTGGACTGGCAAAGCCTCACATCATGGTAGGGGGCTACATCAGGTAACATACATGCAGAAGGCAAGTCAGGTAGGTATGTGGACTGCCAGAGCGTCGCCTCATGGTAGGGGGGACTACATCAGGTAACATACATGCAGAAGGCAAGTCAGGTAGGTATGTGGACTGGCAGAGTCTCGCCTCATGGTAGGGGGGCTACATCAGGTAACATACATGCAGAAGGCAAGTCAGGTAGGTATGTGGACTGTCAGAGCCTCGCCTCATGGTAGGGGGGCTACATCAGGTAACATACATGCAGAAGGCAAGTCAGGTAGGTATGTGGACTGGCAAAGCCTAGCCTCATGGTAGGGGGGCTACATCAGGTAACATATGCATGCAGAAAGCAAGTCAGGTAGGTATGTGGACTGGCAGAGTCTCGCCTCATGGTAGGGGGCTACATCGGGTAAAATACGTGCAGAAGCACGTCAGATAGGTATGTGGACTGGCAGAGCCTTGCCTCATGGTAGGGGGCTACATCAGGTAACATACATGCAGAATCCAAGTCAGGTAGGTATGTGGATTGGCAAAGCCTCGCCTCATGGTAGGGGGGCTACATCAGGTAACATACATGCAGAAGGCAAGTCAGGTAGGTATGTGGACTGGCAAAGCCTAGCCTCATGGTAGGGGGGCTACATCAGGTAACATACATGCAGAAAGCAAGTCAGGTAGGTATGTGGACCGGAAAAGCCTTACCTTATGGTAGGGGGCTACATCAAGTAACATACATGCAGAATCCAAGTCAGGTTGGTATGTGGACTGGCAAAGTTTGCATCATGGTAGGGGGGCTACCTCAGGTAACATACATGCAGAAGGCAAGTCGGATAGGTATGTGGATGGGCAAAGCCTCGCCTCATGGTAGGGGGGCTACATCAGGTAACATATGTGCAGAAGGCAAGTCAGGTAGGTATGTGGACTGGCAGAGCCTCGCCTCATGGTAGGGGGGCTACATCAGGTAACATATGTGCAGAAGGCAAGTCAGGTAGGTATGTGGACTGGCAGAGCCTCGTCTCATGGTAGGGGGGCTACATCAGGTAACATACATGGAGAAGGCAAGTCAGGTAGGTATGTGGACTGGCAGAGCCTTGCCTCATGGTAGGGGGGCTACATCAGGTAACATACATGCAGAAGGCAAGTCAGGTAGGAATGTGGACTGGCAAAGTTTGCCTCATGGTAGGGGGGCTGCATCAGGTAACATACATGCAGAAGGCACGTCAGGTAGGTATGTGGACTGGCAAAGCCACACATCATGGTAGGGGGGCTACATCAGGTAACATATATGCAGAAGGCAATTCAGGTAGGTATGTGGACTGGCAGAGCCTCGTTTCATGGTAGGGGGCTACATCAGTTAACATACATGCAGAAGGCAAGTCAGGTAGGTATGTGGACTGGCAGAGCCTCGCCTCATGGTAGGGGGGCTACATCAGGTAACATACATGCAGAAGGCAAGTCAGGTAGGTATGTGGATTGGCAGAGCCTCGCCTCATGGTATGGGGGCTACATCAGGTAACATATGTGCAGAAGGCAAGTCAGGTAGGTATGTGGACTGGCAGATCCTCGCCTCATGGTAGGGGGGGCTACATCAGGTAACATACATGCAGAAGGCACGTCAGGTAGGTATGTGGACTGGCAAAGCCACACATCATGGTAGGGGGGCTACATCAGGTAACATATATGCAGAAGGCAATTCAGGTAGGTATGTGGACTGGCAGAGCCTCGTTTCATGGTAGGGGGGCTACATCAGTTAACATACATGCAGAAGGCAAGTCAGGTAGGTATGTGGACTGGCAGAGCCTCGCCTCATGGTAGGGGGGTTACATCAGGTAACATACATGGAGAAGGCAAGTCAGGTAGGTATGTGGACTGGCAGATCCTCGCCTCATGGTAGGGGGGGCTACATCAGTTAACATACATGCAGAAGGCAAGTCAGGTAGGTATGTGGATTGGCAGAGCCTCGCCTCATGGTAGGGGGGCTACATCAGGTAACATATGTGCAGAAGGCAAGTCAGGTAGGTATGTGGACTGGCAGATCCTCGCCTCATGGTAGGGGGGGCTACATCAGGTAACATACATTCAGAAGGCAAGTCAGGTAGGTATGTGGACTGGCAAAGCCACACATCATGGTAGGGGGGCTACATCAGGTAACATACATGCAGAAGGCAAGTCAGGTTGGTATGTGGACTGGCAGAGCCTTGCCTCATGGTAGCGGGGCTACATCAGGTAACATACATGCAGAAGGCAAGTCAGGTAGGTATGTGGACTTGCAGAGCCTCGCCTCATGGTCTCGGGGGCTACATCAGGTAACATGTGTGCCAAAGGCAAGTCAGGTAGGTATGTGGACTGGCAGTGCCTCGCCTCATGGTAGGGGGGCTACATCAGTTAACATAGATGCAGAAGGCAAGTCATGTAGGTATGTGGACTGGCAGAGCCTCGCCTCATGGTAAGGGGGGCTACATCAGGTAACACACATGTAGAAGGCAAGTCAGGGAGGTATGTGGACTGTCAAAGCCTCACATCATGGTAGGGGGCTACATCAGGTAACATACATGCAGAAGGCAAGTCAGGTAGATATGTGGACTGTCAGAGCCTCGCCTCATGGTAGGGGGAATACATCAGGTAACATGCATGCAGAGGGCACGTCAGGTAGGTATGTGGACTGGCAAAGCCTAGCCTCATGGTAGGGGGGCTACATCAGGTAACATACATGCAGAAAGCAAGTCAGGTACGTATGTGGCCTGGAAAAGCCTTGCCTTACGGTAGGGGGCTACATTAGGTAACATACATGCAGAATCCAAGTCAGGTAGGTATGTGGACTGGCAAAGTTTGTCTCATGGTAGGGGGCTACATCAGGTAACATACATGCAGAAGGCAAGTCAGGTAGGTATGTGGACTGGCAGAGCCGAGCCTCATGGTAGGGGGCTACATCAGGTAAAATATGTGCAGAAGCACGTCAGGTAGGTATGTGGACTGTCAGAGCCGTGCCTCATGGTAGGGGGCTACATCAGGTAACATACATGCAGAAGGCAAGTCAAGTAGGTATGTGGACTGGCAAAGCCTAGCCTCATGGTAGGGGGGCTACATCAGGTAACATACATGCAGAAAGCAAGTCAGGTAGGTATGTGGACTGGCAAAGCCTTGCCTTTTGGTAGGGGGCTGCATCAGGTAACATACATGCAGAAGGCAAGTCAGGTAGGTATGTGGACTGGCAGAGCCTCGCCTCATGGTAGGGGGGCTACATCAGGTAAGATACGTGCAGAAGCACGTCAGGTAGGTATGTGGACTGGCAGAGCCTTGCCTCATGGTAGGGGGCTACATCAGGTAACATACATGCAGAATCCAAGTCAGGTAGGTATGTGGACTGGCAAAGCCTCGCCTCATGGTAGGGGGGCTACATCTGGTAACATACATGCAGAAGGAAAGTCAGGTAGGTATGTCGAGTGGCAGAGCCTCGCCTCATGGTAGGGGGGCTACATCAGGTAACATACATGCAGAAGGCAAGTCAGGTAGGTATGTGGACTGGCAAAGCCTAGCCTCATGGTAGGGGGGCTACATCAGGTAACATACATGCAGAAAGCAAGTCAGGTAGGTATGTGGACCGGAAAAGCCTTACCTTATGGTAGGGGGCTACATCAGGTAACATACATGCAGAATCCAAGTCAGGTTGGTATGTGGACTGGCAAAGTTTGCATCATGGTAGGGGGGCTACCTCAGGTAACATACATGCAGAAGGCAAGTCGGATAGGTATGTGGATGGGCAAAGCCTCGCCTCATGGTAGGGGGGCTACATCAGGTAACATATGTGCAGAAGGCAAGTCAGGTAGGTATGTGGACTGGCAGAGCCTCGCCTCATGGTAGGGGGGCTACATCAGGTAACATATGTGCAGAAGGCAAGTCAGGTAGGTATGTGGACTGGCAGAGCCTCGTCTCATGGTAGGGGGGCTACATCAGGTAACATACATGGAGAAGGCAAGTCAGGTAGGTATGTGGACTGGCAGAGCCTTGCCTCATGGTAGGGGGGCTACATCAGGTAACATACATGCAGAAGGCAAGTCAGGTAGGAATGTGGACTGGCAAAGTTTGCCTCATGGTAGGGGGGCTGCATCAGGTAACATACATGCAGAAGGCACGTCAGGTAGGTATGTGGACTGGCAAAGCCACACATCATGGTAGGGGGGCTACATCAGGTAACATATATGCAGAAGGCAAGTCAGGGAGGTATGTGGACTGTCAAAGCCTCACATCATGGTAGGGGGCTACATCAGGTAACATACATGCAGAAGGCAAGTCAGGTTGGTATGTGGACTGGCAGAGCCTTGCCTAATGGTAGGGGGGCTACATCAGGTAACATACATGCAGAAGGCAAGTCAGGTTGGTATGTGGACTGGCAGAGCCTTGCCTCATGGTAGCGGGGCTACATCAGTTAACATACATGCAGAAGGCAAGTCAGGTAGGTATGTGGACTGGCAGAGCCTCGCCTCATGGTCTCGGGGGCTACATCAGGTAACATGTGTGCCAAAGGCAAGTCAGGTAGGTATGTGGACTGGCAGTGCCTCGCCTCATGGTAGGGGAGCTACATCAGTTAACATAGATGCAGAAGGCAAGTCATGTAGGTATGTGGACTGGCAGAGCCTCGCCTCATGGTAAGGGCGGCTACATCAGGTAACATACATGCAGAAGGCAAGTCAGGGAGGTATGTGGACTGTCAAAGCCTCACATCATGGTAGGGGGCTACATCAGGTAACATACATGCAGAAGGCAAGTCAGGTAGATATGTGGACTGTCAGAGCCTCGCCTCATGGTAGGGGGGCTACATCAGGTAACATGCATGCAGAGGGCAAGTCAGGTAGGTATGTGGACTGGCAAAGCCTAGCCTCATGGTAGGGGGGCTACATCAGGTAACATACATGCAGAAAGCAAGTCAGGTACGTATGTGGCCTGGAAAAGCCTTGCCTTACGGTAGGGGGCTACATTAGGTAACATACATGCAGAATCCAAGTCAGGTAGGTATGTGGACTGGCAAAGTTTGTCTCATGGTAGGGGGCTACATCAGGTAACATACATGCAGAAGGCAAGTCAGGTAGGTATGTGGACTGGCAGAGCCGAGCCTCATGGTAGGGGGCTACATCAGGTAAAATATGTGCAGAAGCACGTCAGGTAGGTATGTGGACTGTCAGAGCCGTGCCTCATGGTAGGGGGCTACATCAGGTAACATACATGCAGAAGGCAAGTCAGGTAGGTATGTGGACTGGCAAAGCCTAGCCTCATGGTAGGGGGGCTACATCAGGTAACATACATGCAGAAGCAAGTCAGGCAGGTATGTGGACTGGCAGAGCCTCGCCTCATGGTAGGGGTCTACATCAGTTAACATACATTCAGAACGCAAGTCAGGTAGGTATGTGGACTCGCAGAGCGTAGCCTCATGGTAGGGGGGCTACATCAGTTAACATACATGCAGAAGGCAAGTCAGGTAGGTATGTGGACTGGCAGAGCATCGCCTCTTGGTAGGGGGGGCTGCATCAGGTAACATAGATGCAGAAGACAAGTCAGGTAGGTATGTGGACTGGCAAAGCCTCACATCATGGTAGGGGGCTACATCAGGTAACATACATGCAGAAGGCAAGTCAGGTAGGTATGTGGACTGCCAGAGCGTCGCCTCATGGTAGGGGGGACTACATCAGGTAACATACATGCAGAAGGCAAGTCAGGTAGGTATGTGGACTGGCAGAGTCTCGCCTCATGGTAGGGGGGCTACATCAGGTAACATACATGCAGAAGGCAAGTCAGGTAGGTATGTGGACTGTCAGAGCCTCGCCTCATGGTAGGGGGGCTACATCAGGTAACATACATGCAGAAGGCAAGTCAGGTAGGTATGTGGACTGGCAAAGCCTAGCCTCATGGTAGGGGGGCTACATCAGGTAACATATGCATGCAGAAAGCAAGTCAGGTAGGTATGTGGACTGGCAGAGTCTCACCTCATGGTAGGGGGCTACATCGGGTAAAATACGTGCAGAAGCACGTCAGGTAGGTATGTGGACTGGCAGAGCCTTGCCTCATGGTAGGGGGCTACATCAGGTAACATACATGCAGAATCCAAGTCAGGTAGGTATGTGGATTGGCAAAGCCTCGCCTCATGGTAGGGGGGCTACATCAGGTAACATACATGCAGAAGGCAAGTCAGGTAGGTATGTGGACTGGCAAAGCCTAGCCTCATGGTAGGGGGGCTACATCAGGTAACATACATGCAGAAAGCAAGTCAGGTAGGTATGTGGACCGGAAAAGCCTTACCTTATGGTAGGGGGCTACATCAGGTAACATACATGCAGAATCCAAGTCAGGTTGGTATGTGGACTGGCAAAGTTTGCATCATGGTAGGGGGGCTACCTCAGGTAACATACATGCAGAAGGCAAGTCGGATAGGTATGTGGATGGGCAAAGCCTCGCCTCATGGTAGGGGGGCTACATCAGGTAACATATGTGCAGAAGGCAAGTCAGGTAGGTATGTGGACTGGCAGAGCCTCGCCTCATGGTAGGGGGGCTACATCAGGTAACATATGTGCAGAAGGCAAGTCAGGTAGGTATGTGGACTGGCAGAGCCTCGTCTCATGGTAGGGGGGCTACATCAGGTAACATACATGGAGAAGGCAAGTCAGGTAGGTATGTGGACTGGCAGAGCTTTGCCTCATGGTAGGGGGGCTACATCAGGTAACATACATGCAGAAGGCAAGTCAGGTAGGAATGTGGACTGGCAAAGTTTGCCTCATGGTAGGGGGGCTGCATCAGGTAACATACATGCAGAAGGCACGTCAGGTAGGTATGTGGACTGGCAAAGCCACACATCATGGTAGGGGGGCTACATCAGGTAACATATATGCAGAAGGCAATTCAGGTAGGTATGTGGACTGGCAGAGCCTCGTTTCATGGTAGGGGGGCTACATCAGTTAACATACATGCAGAAGGCAAGTCAGGTAGGTATGTGGACTGGCAGAGCCTCGCCTCATGGTAGGGGGGCTACATCAGGTAACATACATGCAGAAGGCAAGTCAGGTAGGTATGTGGATTGGCAGAGCCTCCCCTCATGGTATGGGGGCTACATCAGGTAACATATGTGCAGAAGGCAAGTCAGGTAGGTATGTGGACTGGCTGATCCTCGCCTCATGGTAGGGGGGGCTACATCAGGTAACATACATGCAGAAGGCACGTCAGGTAGGTATGTGGACTGGCAAAGCCACACATCATGGTAGGGGGGCTACATCAGGTAACATATATGCAGAAGGCAATTCAGGTAGGTATGTGGACTGGCAGAGCCTCGTTTCATGGTAGGGGGGCTACATTAGTTAACATACATGCAGAAGGCAAGTCAGGTAGGTATGTGGACTGGCAGAGCCTCGCCTCATGGTAGGGGGGTTACATCAGGTAACATACATGGAGAAGGCAAGTCAGGTAGGTATGTGGACTGGCAGATCCTCGCCTCATGGTAGGGGGGGCTACATCAGTTAACATACATGCAGAAGGCAAGTCAGGTAGGTATGTGGACTGGCAGAGCCTCGCCTCATGGTAGGGGGGCTACATCAGGTAACATACATGGAGAAGGCAAGTCAGGTAGGTATGTGGACTGGCAGATCCTCGCCTCATGGTAGGGGGGGCTACATCAGTTAACATACATGCAGAAGGCAAGTCAGGTAGGTATGTGGATTGGCAGAGCCTCGCCTCATGGTAGGGGGGCTACATCAGGTAACATATGTGCAGAAGGCAAGTCAGGTAGGTATGTGGACTGGCAGATCCTCGCCTCATGGTAGGGGGGGCTACATCAGGTAACATACATTCAGAAGGCAAGTCAGGTAGGTATGTGGACTGGCAAAGCCACACATCATGGTAGGGGGGCTACATCAGGTAACATACATGCAGAAGGCAAGTCAGGTTGGTATGTGGACTGGCAGAGCCTTGCCTCATGGTAGCGGGGCTACATCAGGTAACATACATGCAGAAGGCAAGTCAGGTTGGTATGTGGACTGGCAGAGCCTTGCCTCATGGTAGCGGGGCTACATCAGTTAACATACATGCAGAAGGCAAGTCAGGTAGGTATGTGGACTGGCAGAGCCTCGCCTCATGGTCTCGGGGGCTACATCAGGTAACATGTGTGCCAAAGGCAAGTCAGGTAGGTATGTGGACTGGCAGTGCCTCGCCTCATGGTAGGGGGGCTACATCAGTTAACATAGATGCAGAAGGCAAGTCATGTAGGTATGTGGACTGGCAGAGCCTCGCCTCATGGTAAGGGGGGCTACATCAGGTAACACACATGTAGAAGGCAAGTCAGGGAGGTATGTGGACTGTCAAAGCCTCACATCATGGTAGGGGGCTACATCAGGTAACATACATGCAGAAGGCAAGTCAGGTAGATATGTGGACTGTCAGAGCCTCGCCTCATGGTAGGGGGAATACATCAGGTAACATGCATGCAGAGGGCACGTCAGGTAGGTATGTGGACTGGCAAAGCCTAGCCTCATGGTAGGGGGGCTACATCAGGTAACATACATGCAGAAAGCAAGTCAGGTACGTATGTGGCCTGGAAAAGCCTTGCCTTACGGTAGGGGGCTACATTAGGTAACATACATGCAGAATCCAAGTCAGGTAGGTATGTGGACTGGCAAAGTTTGTCTCATGGTAGGGGGCTACATCAGGTAACATACATGCAGAAGGCAAGTCAGGTAGGTATGTGGACTGGCAGAGCCGAGCCTCATGGTAGGGGGCTACATCAGGTAAAATATGTGCAGAAGCACGTCAGGTAGGTATGTGGACTGTCAGAGCCGTGCCTCATGGTAGGGGGCTACATCAGGTAACATACATGCAGAAGGCAAGTCAGGTAGGTATGTGGACTGGCAAAGCCTAGCCTCATGGTAGGGGGGCTACATCAGGTAACATACATGCAGAAAGCAAGTCAGGTAGGTATGTGGACTGGCAAAGCCTTGCCTTTTGGTAGGGGGCTGCATCAGGTAACATACATGCAGAAGGCAAGTCAGGTAGGTATGTGGACTGGCAGAGCCTCGCCTCATGGTAGGGGGGCTACATCAGGTAAGATACGTGCAGAAGCACGTCAGGTAGGTATGTGGACTGGCAGAGCCTTGCCTCATGGTAGGGGGCTACATCAGGTAACATACATGCAGAATCCAAGTCAGGTAGGTATGTGGACTGGCAAAGCCTCGCCTCATGGTAGGGGGGCTACATCAGGTAACATACATGCAGAAGGAAAGTCAGGTAGGTATGTCGAGTGGCAGAGCCTCGCCTCATGGTAGGGGGGCTACATCAAGTAACATACATGCAGAAGGCAAGTCAGGTAGGTATGTGGACTGGCAGAGACTCACCTCATGGTAGGGGGGCTACATCAGTTAAAATACATGCAGAAGGCAAGTCATGTAGGTATTTGGACTGGCAGAGCCTCGCCTCATGGTAGGGGGGGGCTACATCAGGTAACATAGATGCAGAAGGCAAGTCAGGTAGGTTTGTGGACTGGAAAATCCTCACATCATGGTAGGGGGCTACATCAGGTAACATACATGCAGAAGGCAAGTCAGGTAGGTATGTTGACTGGCAGAGCCTCACCTCATGGTAGGGGGGGCTACATCAGGTAACATATATGCAGAAGGCAAGTCAGGTAGGTATGTGGACTGGCAGAGTCTCGCCTCATGGTAGGGGGGCTACATCAGGTAACATACATGCAGAAGGCAAGTCAGGTAGGTATGTGGACTGTCAGAGCCTCGCCTCATGGTAGGGGGGGCTACATCAGGTAACATACATGCAGAAGGCAAGTCAGGTAGGTATGTGGACTGGCAAAGCCTAGCCTCATGGTAGGGGGGCTACATCAGGTAACATACATGCTGAAAGCAAGTCAGGTAGGTATGTGGACTGGCAAAGCCTTGCCTTATGGTAGTGGGCTACATCAGGTAACATACATGCAGAATCCAAGTCAGGTAGGTATGTGGACTGGCAAAATTTACCGCATGGTAGGGGGGCTGCATCAGGTAACATACATGCAGAAGGCAAGTCAGGTAGGTATGTGGACCAGCAGAGCCTCGCCTCATGGTAGGGGGCTACAACAGGTAAAATACGTGCAGAAGCACATCAGGTAGGTATGTGGACTGGCAGAGCCTTGACTCATGGTAGGGGGCTACATCCGGTAACATACATGCAGAATCCAAGTCAGGTAGGTATGTGGACTGGCAAAGCCTCTCCTCGTGGTAGGGGGGCTACATCAGGAAACATACATGCAGAAGGCAAGTCGGGTAGGTATGTGGACTGGCAAAGCCTTGCCTTATGGTAGGGGGCTACATCAGGTAAAATACATGCAGAATCCAAGTCAGGTAGGTATGTGGACTGGCAAAGTTTGCCTCATGGTAGGGGGGCTACATCAGGTAACATACTTGCAGAAGGCAAGTAGGGTAGGTATGTGGACTGACAGAGCCTCGCCTCATGGTAGGGGGGCTACATCAGGTAAGATATGTGCAGAAGCACGTCAGGTAGGTATGTGGACTGGCAGAGCCTTGCCTCGTGGTAGGGGGCTACATAAGGTAACATGCATGCAGAATCCAAGTCAGGTAGGTATGTGGACTGGCAAAGCCTCGCCTCATGGTAGGGGGGCTACATCAGGTAAGATATGTGCAGAAGCACGTCAGGTAGGTATGTGGACTGGCAGAGCCTTGCCTAATGGTAGGGGGGCTACATCAGGTAACATACATGCAGAAGGCAAGTCAGGTAGGTATGTGGACTGGCAGAGCCTTGCCTCATGGTAGCGGGGCTACACCAGTTAACATACATGCAGAAGGCAAGTCAGGTAGGTATGTGGACTGGCAGAGCCTCGCCTCATGGTCTCGGGGGCTACATCAGGTAACATGTGTGCCAAAGGCAAGTCAGGTAGGTATGTGGACTGGCAAAGCCTCACCTCATGGTAGGGGGGCTTCACCAGGTAAGATACATGCAGAAGCACGTCAGGTAGGTATGTGGCCTTGCAGAGCCTCGCCTCATGGTAGGGGGCTACATCAGTTAACATACATGCAGAAGTCAAGTCAGGTAGGTATGTGGATTGGCAGAGCCTCGCCTCATGGTAGGGGGGCCACATCAGGTAACATATATGCAGAAGGCAAGTCAGGTAGGTATGTGGACTGGCAGAGCCTCTCCTCATGGTAAGGGGGCTACATCAATTGATATACATGCAGAAGGCAAGTCAGGTAGGTATCTGGACTGGCAGAGCCTCGCCTCATGGTAGGGGGGCTACATCAGGTAACATACATGCAGAATCCAAGTCAGGTAGGTATGTGGGCTGGCAGAGCCTCGCCTCATGGTAGGGGGCTACAACAGGTAAAATACGTGCAGAAGCACGTCAGGTAGGTATGTGGACTGACAGAGCCTTGCCTCATGGTAGGGGGCTACATCAGTTAACATACATGCAGAAGGCAAGTCGGGTAGGTATGTGGACTGGCAGAGCCTTGCCTCATGGTAGGGGGGCTACATCAGGTAACATACATGCAGAAGGCAAGTCAGGTAGGTATGTGGACTGGCAGAGCCTCGCCTCATGGTAGGGGGCTACAACAGGTAAAATACGTGCAGAAGCACGTCAGGTAGGTATGTGGACTGACAGAGCCTTGCCTCATGGTAGGGGGCTACATCAGTTAACATACATGCAGAAGGCAAGTCGGGTAGGTATGTGGACTGGCAGAGCCTTGCCTCATGGTAGGGGGGCTACATCAGGTAACATACATGCAGAAGGCAAGTCAGGTAGGTATGTGGACTGACAAAGCCTAACATCATGGTAGGGGGGCTACATCAGGTAACATACATGGAGAAGGCAAGTCAGGTAGGTATGTGGACTGGCAGAGCCTCGCCTCATGGTAGGGGGGCTACATCAGGTAACATACATGCAGAATCCAAGTCAGGCAGGTATGTGGACTGGCAAAGTTTGCCTCATGGTAGGGGGGCTGTATCAGGTAACATACATGCAGAAGGCAAGTCAGGTAGGTATGTGGACTGGCAAAGCCACACATCATGGTAGGGGGGGCTACATCAGTTAACATACATGAAGAAGGCAAGTCAGGTAGGTATGTGGACTGGTAGAGCCTCGCTTCATGGTAGGGGGGCTACATCAGGTAACATACATGGAGAAGGCAAGTCAGGTAGGTATGTGGACTGGCAGAGCCTTGCCTCATGGTAGGGGGGCTACATCAGTTAACATACATGCAGAAGGCAAGTCAGGTAGGTATGTGGACTGGCAGAGCCTCGCCTCATGGTCTCGGGGACTACATCAGGTAACACGTGCGCCGAAGGCAAGTCAGGTAGGTATGTGGACTGGCAAAGCCTCACCTCATGGTAGGGGGCTACATCAGGAAAGATACGTGCAGAAGCACGTCAGGTAGGTATGTGGACTGGCAGAGCCTTGCCTCATGTTAGGGGGCTACATCAGTTAACATACATGCAGAAGGCAAGTCAGGTAGGTATGTGGACTGGCAAAGCCTCACCTCATGGTAGGGGGCTACATCAGGAAAGATACGTGCAGAAACACGTCAGGTAGGTATGTGGACTGGCAGAGCCTTGCCTCATGGTAGGGGGCTTCATCAGATAACATAAATGCAGAAGGCAAGTCAGGTAGGTATGTGGACTGGCAGAGCCTCGCCTCATGGTAGGGGGGCTACATCAGTTAACATACATGCAGAAAGCAAGTCAAGTAGGTATGTGGACTGGCAGAGCCTCGCCTCATGGTAGGGGGCTACATTAGTTAACATACATGCAGAAGGCAAGTCAGGTAGGTATGTGGACTGGCAGAGCCTCGCCTCATGGTAGGGGGGCTACATCAGGTAACATATGTGCAGAAGGCAAGTCAGGTAGGTATGTGGACTGGCAGAGCCTTGTCTCGTGGTAGGGGGGGCTACATCAGATAACATACATGCAGAAGGCAAGTCAGGTCAGTATATGGACTGGCAGAGCCTCGCCTCATGGACGGGGGCTACATCAGGTAATAACCATGAAGAAAGCAAGTCTGGTAGGTATGTGGACTGGCAGAGCCTCGCCTCATGGTAGGGGGGCTACATCAGTTAATAACCATGCAGAAGGCAAGTCAGGTAGGTATGTGGACTGGCAGAGCCTTGCCACATGGTAGGGGGGCTACATCAGGTAACATACATGCAGAAGGCAAGTCAGGTAGGTATGTGGACTGGCAGAGCCTTGCCTCATGGTAGGGGGGCTACACCAGTTAACATACATGCAGAAGGCAAGTCAGGTAGGTATGTGGACTGGCAGAGCCTCGCCTCATGGTTTCGGGGCTACATCAGGTAACATGTGCGCCGAAGGCAAGTCAGGTAGCTATGTGGACTGGCAAAGCCTCACCTCATAGTAGGGGGGCTACATCAGGTAAGATACATGCAGAAGCAAGTCAGGCAGGTATGTGGACTGGCAGAGCCTCGCCTCATGGTAGGGGTCTACATCAGTTAACATACATTCAGAAGGCAAGTCAGGTAGGTATGTGGACTTGCAGAGCGTAGCCTCATGGTAGGGGGGCTACATCAGTTAACATACATGCAGAAGGCAAGTCAGGTAGGTATGTGGACTGGCAGAGCCTCGCCTCATGGTAGGGGGCTACATCAGTTAACATACATGCAGACGGCAAGTCAGGTAGGTATGTGGACTGGCAGAGCCTCGCCTCATGGTAGAGGGGCTACATCAGGTAACATAGATGAAGAAGGCAAGTCAGGTAGGTATGTGGACTGGCAAAGCCTCACATCATGGTAGGGTGCTACATCAGGTAACATACATGCAGAAGGCAAGTCAGGTAGTTATGTGGAATGGCAGAGCATCGCCTCATGGTAGGGGGGGCTACATCAGGTAACATACATGCAGAAGGCAAGTCAGGTAGGTACGTGGACTGGCAGAGTCTCGCCTCATGGTAGGGGGGCTACATCAGGTAACATACATGCAGAAGGCAAGTCAGGTAGGTATGTGGACTGTCAGAGCCTCGCCTCATGGTAGGGGGGCTACATCAGGTAACATACATGCAGAAGGCAAGTCAGGTAGGTATGTGGACTGGCAAAGCCTAGCCTCATGGTAGGGGGGCTACATCAGGTAACATATGCATGCAGAAAGCAAGTCAGGTAGGTATGTGGACTGGCAAAGCCTTGCCTTATGGTAGGGGGCTACATCAGGTAACATACATGCAGAATCCAAGTCAGGTAGGTATGTGGACTGGCAAAGTTTGCCTCATGTTAGGGGGGCTGCATCAGGTAACATACATGCAGAAGGCAAGTCAGGTAGGTATGTGGACTGGCAGAGCCTCGCCTCATGGTAGGGGGCTACATCGGGTAAAATACGTGCAGGAGCACGTCAGGTAGGTATGTGGACTGGCAGAGCCTTGCCTCATGGTAGGGGTCTACATTAGGTAACATACATGCAGAATCCAAGTCAGGTAGGTATGTGGATTGGCAAAGCCTCGCCTCATGGTAGGGGGGCTACATCAGGTAACATACATGCAGAAGGCAAGTCAGGTAGGTATGTGGACTGGCAAAGCCTAGCCTCATGGTAGGGGGGCTACATCAGGTAACATACATGCAGAAAGCAAGTCAGGTAGGTATGTGGGCTGGAAAAGCCTTACCTTATGGTAGGGGGCTACATCAGGTAACATACATGCAGAATCCAAGTCAGGTTGGTATGTGGACTGGCAAAGTCTGCCTCATGGTAGGGGGGCTACCTCAGGTAACATACATGCAGAAGGCAAGTCGGGTAGGTATGTGGACTGACAGAGCCTCGCCTCATGGTAGGGGGCTACATCAGGTAAGATATGTGCAGAAGCACGTCAGGTAGGTATGTGGACTGGCAGAGCCTTGCCTCATGGTAGGGGGCTACATGAGGTAACATACATGCAGAATCCAAGGCAGGTAGGTATGTGGACGGGCAAAGCCTCGCCTCATGGTAGGGGGGCTACATCAGGCAACATACATGCAGAAGGCAAGTCAGGTAGGTATGTGGACTTGCAGAGCCTCGCCTCATGGTAGGGGGGCCACATCAGGTAACATACATGCAGAAGGCAAGTCAGGTAGGTATGTGGACTGGCAGAGCCTCGCCTCGCCTCATGGTAGGGGGGCTACATCAGTTAACATACATGCAGAAGGCAAGTCAGGTAGGTATGTGGATTGGCAGAGCCTCGCCTCATGGTAGGGGGGGCTACATCAGGTAACATATGTGCAGAAGGCAAGTCAGGTAGGTATGTGGACTGGCAGAGCCTCTCCTCATGGTAGGGGGGCTACATCAGTTGATATACATGCAGAAGGCAAGTCAGGTAGGTATGTGAACTGGCAGATCCTAGCCTCATGGTAGGGGGGGCTACATCAGGTAACATACATGCAGAAGGCAAGTCAGGTAGGTATGTGGACTGGCAAAGCCTCACATCATGGTAGTGTGCCTACATCAGGTAACATACATGCAGAAGGCAAGTCAGGTAGGTATGTGGACTGGCAAAGCCACACATCATGGTAGGGGGGCTACATCAGGTAACATACATGCAGAAGGCAAGTCAGGTAGGTATGTGGACTGGCAGAGCCTCGCCTCATGGTAGGGGGGCTACATCAGTTAACATACATGCAAAAGGCACGTCAGGTAGGTATGTGGACTGTCAGAGCCTCGCCTCATTATAGGGGGGATACATCAGGTAACATACATGCAGAAGGCAAGTCAGGTAAGATTGTGGACTGGCAGAGCCTTGCCTAATGGTAGGGGGCTACATCAGGTAACATACATGCAGAAGGCAAGTCAGGTAGGTATGTGGACTGGCAGAGCCTTGCCTCATGGTAGCGGGGCTACATCAGTTAACATACATGCAGAAGGCAAGTCAGGTAGGTATGTGGACTGGCAGAGCCTCGCCTCATGGTCTCGGGGGCTACATAAGGTAACATGTGTGCCAAAGGCAAGTCAGGTAGGTATGTGGACTGGCAAAGCCTCACCTCATGGTAGGGGGGCTTCACCAGGTAAGATACATGCTGAAGCACGTCAGGTAGGTATGTGGACTGGCAGAGCCTCGCCTCATGTTAGGGGGCTACATCAGTTAACATACATGCAGAAGGCAAGTCAGGTAGGTATGTGGACTGGCAGAGCCTCGCCTCATGGTAGGGGGGCTACATCAGTTAACATCTATGCAGAAGGCAAGTCAGGTAGGTATGTGGACTGGCAGAGCCTCGCCTAATGGTAAGGGGGGCTACATCAGGTAAAATACATGCAGAAGGCAAGTCAGGGAGGTATGTGGACTGGCAAAGCCTCACATCATGGTAGGGGGCTACATCAGGTAACATACATGCAGAAGGCAAGTCAGGTAGATATGTGGACTGTCAGAGCCTCGCATCATGGTAGGGGGGCTACATCAGGTAACATACATGCAGAGGGCAAGTCAGGTAGGTATGTGGACTGGCAAAGCCTAGCCTCATGGTAGGGGGGCTACATCAGGTAACATACATGCAGAAAGCAAGTCAGGTAGGTATGTGGACTGGCAAAGCCTTGCCTTATGGTAGGGGGCTACATCAGGTAACATACAAGCAGAATCCAAGTCAGGTAGGTATGTGGACTGGCAACGTTTGTCTCATGGTAGGGGGGCTACATCACGTAACATACATGCAGAAGGCAAGTCAGGTAGGTATGTGGACTGGCAGAGCCGAGCCTCATGGTAGGGGGCTACATCAGGTAAAATATGTGCAGAAGCACGTCAGGTAGGTATGTGGACTGTCAGAGCCGTGCCTCATGGTAGGGGGGCTACATCAGGCAACATACATGCAGAAAGCAAGTCAGGTAGGTATGTGGACTGGCAAAGCCTTGCCTTATGGTAGGGGGCTACATCAGGTAACATACATGCAGAATCCAAGTCAGGTAGGTATGTGGACTGGCAAAGTTTGTCTCATGGTAGGTGTTAAGACGGATTTCTGAACTCTGTCCTGGTGGCGCAGAAGTTCAGAAGGCCAACCTAATTACTTGGAACAGGGTAACCTCTGGACAAGCCAGACCAATCAAGGTAGCGATCGCGGCGGTCAAGACTAGGTCTCAAGAGGGGTGAGGGTGACTGAAGGCCCGCAATGAGCACACAAGCAAGAGCGCTAACAAACTACTCCAAACAGTTGTTATATCAAAAATAGATACACATTTATTTTAAGGCCTTTAAAATAATGACCGTAGCGAGAAAATCACAATATCACAATATTAAACCAACACATACCATATCAACACAATATATATACAAATACACAGTCGCAAGCGTTTAAAGCACGAAATATGTAGTCCACCTGCCAGGGAAGGAAAACAGGCAGTGCGATAATGCTTTCGACTCAGTTCGCCTTCATAGGCACCTAACTAGATGGAAGTCCGAGCCCTGCGAAGAGTGGAGCCTTGTGCTCAAAGTACCTGCCACGCCGGTGCCAACGGGCAAAAGGGGAAGCTCTTCGGAGGAAGTCAGGCAGTTCGGGTTAGTGCACAGCAGAAGGAGAACAGGTTCCGCAACTCAAGCGCAGCCTCCACAGCGGGCAGAAGCCGAGCGCGAGTACGGCCAAAAGGGTGCTGTTTTTACACAGCAGGGAAAAGCAATGGGATACTGCAGGAGGGCGACCAGATCCTAGCTAAACTACTCACTGGTCCCCGAAGCAAGCAGACCCAGGCTTCTCCACGTTAGTTTCAGCAGCTGGCAGGTTCAGAAGAGCAGGGAACGCCTCGTAGTCGTGTAGAGCAAAAAGACGTCCCAATCGACGAAACCAGCACAGTTTGTTGCCGCAGCAGGACAACGTAGCGGCCGTGTGTATTCAAGCCAAATGTACACTCCTCCCTTCAGACCTGGGGACGCCAAGCGTACGAAGCGTGGGAGAGTGACAAGGACTCGAAATACAACACAACCTGGCGGCAGTTACAGAGCAGGACTCCCTTGTAAGCTGGTCAGTCAACTGGATGGCCCAGAGACACTTCCGAAGGCTTACTTGGCAGGAGATGATGAAGTCGCCGGGAATAGCTGTTCCTGCTATTCCAAAGGTCGAAGCACCAGTACAGGCCTTCTGGTTCGATCAAAGGAGGAAAGGGTTTCACAGGACGACAGCAGTGCAAAGGAGGATTCCTTCAGCGGGTCACCAGCGATTCCTCGGTCCAGCCTCTTGGTTGCAGGATACTTGGCTCCTGTATTCCTTCGTTCGTTAGAACTCAGGAGATCGACATGGTAGTGGTGTTTCCAGCCCCCTCTTATCCACGGTTCCCTTCGCGCCAAAACGGAGGGGAGCCAATGGGAGATCCGCTCATCAACACACACACCATTCGTGGACCAATCACGGACCACGGTGGTCCCAGGCATTCACACCACCCTAGACTCTCTGGCACCCAGGATGTGTATTGGGACCAGACATCCCAGCCCACACCCTGGAGGCACACAAACGACATGTAGAAGCCCGCGAAAGCAACCACGTTTCGCGGGAAAGTACATGCCCAAATAAGGAAGGCCCCGGGTCTCTCGACCTGGGGAAGGTGAAGGGAGCAAGACGGTCAGTGGACAAGACAAAGGAGCCTCGTGGTCTGGCCATTTTGGGAGCCAGGCCACCATTTTGGGTTCAGTGCGAAAAACGTGCTCAGAACGCCAAAAGGAGCTCAAAATAAACAAAACGATCGCTGCCACCATTCGAGTCTCTGAATGACTTGCACCGATCAAATACCATCCTAAAAGAGTATCTAGGGTCTGTAGAAGGCTAGAGACCCAAGAGAGCTGTAACTTAGCTTACAGTGCCCTCTTGTGTCATGTTGCACTAAAGCCGCAACACAATAAAAGAAACTACGGGAAACAGCGTTCCCCGGTACTGACTGTCTTAAGGGCATGTCAGTTTCCCCGTAAGAAAGGAGCGAAAGCCCAGAGAAGTGCGGCAGAAGGCTGTACTTCTCTGGCAAAGTCAAGAACAAGGTTAAAAACAATAGCAAAAAGTTTAGGGGTTGCCACATGGAAGGAAAATTCCCTACAATTACGAAATCTTTCCTAACACTCGCCCCTCCCAGACTATGGACAGGGGGAACTAATCCACCCCTGGATGAGTTTCTTGTTCAGGTCGGTTAAACATTCTGGACAACCCATCAGCATTGCTATGTTGGACACCTGGTCTATGCTCAATAGTGAAGTCGAAGCCTTGAAGACTTATGGACCACCTAAGCAACTTTGGATTCTCCCCCTTCATGTTCATTAGCCACTTTAACGGCTTATGGTCAGTCTGCACAGTGAAGTGGGTCCCATAGAGGTAGGGCCTCAGCTTCCTTAGGGCCCACACAACAGAGAAACATTCTTTCTCTACCGTGGACCACCTGAGCTCTCTGTCCTTAAGCTGGCGACTAATAAAACCGATAGGGTGTTCCTTACCCTTCTCATCTACTTGTGATAGTACAGCTCCTATCCCAGTGTCAGAGGCATCCGTCTGCACGATAAAAGGTCTTTGATAATCAGGGGCCCTAAGCACAGGGGCCTGGCACAAGGAGTCTTTTAAGCCATTGAAGGCCTTCTCACACTCGTCGGTCCAAGTTACCTTCTTGGGTTTCTTCGGAGTTGTGAGGGCAGTCAGAGGAGCAGCTATGGTACCATAGTCTGCCACAAAATTGCGGTAATACCCCGTGAGTCCTAAAAAGGCTCTCACTTGGGTTTGCGTAGTGGGGGTAGGCCAGTCTTGTACTGCTTGTACTTTACTGGGTAGAGGCTGTATCCTCCCTCCACCTACTTCATGTCCAAGGTAAACCACTGAGCCTTGTCCAATCTGGCACTTACTAGCCTTTATGGTCAAGTGGGCTTTCCGAAGAGCCTGGAGCACAATCCCGAGGTGTTTCACATGGTCTTCCCAGGTGGCACTGAAAACTGCTATATCGTCCAGATATGCAAGGCAGAATTCGTCCAACCCATTCAACACATGATTCACAAGCCTCTGGAAAGTGGCAGGTGCATTCTTCAACCCGAACGGCATTACCCGGAATTGGTAAAGGCCGTCTGGAGTAGAAAATGCTGTCTTCTCCTTGGCATGCTCTGCTAAAGCTATTTGCCAATAGCCAACAGTGAGGTCAAACGTGCTGAGGTACTTGGAGGCACCCAAAGTATCCACCAGCTCATCTGTTCGAGGCAAGGGGTGTGCATCTGTCTTGGTGACAGCATTCAGAGCCCTGTAATCCACGCAGAACCTCAATTCAGAAGTGCCTGCTTTTGGAACCAAAACCACAGGACTGAACCAAGGACTACTAGAGGGTTCAATCACCCCAAGATCTAACATCTTGTTGACCTCGGTCTTAATATAAGACCGTACTTTATCTGACATCCTGTATCCCCTACTTTTGGTAGGTACACTGTCTCCTGTGTCAATGTTATGTTTGCACCAAGGTGTCAAACCAGGGGACTGTGAAAACAGGGGGAAAAACTGCCTAAGCAAACTTTTCACCTCAGCCTGCTGATCAGAAGTCAGGTGAGGGGCCACTCGGACACCCTCAACGGAGCTATCTGAAGGACCGCTCTGGAACAGGTCGGGGAGAGGTTCAGACTCCTCTTCCTCAACGTCTGACGCCAGTAGCAGTGCTGCGATTTCGACTCTTGGGACGAAAGCCTTCAGCCTATTTACGTGAAACACCTTTGGAGCCTGTCCAGGCCTTCCAAGGTCCACTAAATAGTTCACCTCACCCAGGGGCTCCACCACTGTGTAAGGGCCTGACCATTTGTCCTGTAAAGCTCGAGGCCTTATTGGATTCATGATCAGGACTTGCTGACCAGGTGTAAAGTTGATGAGGGAAGCTTTCTGGTCGTACCAATGTTTCACCAGCGCTTGCCCTGCCTTCAATTTATCACTAGCCAAGCCCATCAGGAGTACCATCCGTTTTCTGAGCCCTAGCACATAGTCAACTACATTTGTAGTAACAGGGGGAGTGGGCATCTCCCATCCCTCCTTGACAATGGCTAAGGGTCCCCGTACGGGATGACCGAACAGAAGTTCGAAGGGGCTGAAGCCAACACCCTCCTGTGGTACCTCTCGGTAGGCAAACAGTAAGCATGGTAAAAGAAGATCCCATTTTCTTCTCTGAGGCTCCTCCAGAGCCCCAATCATGCTCTTTAACGTTCTGTTGAAACGTTCCACCAGACCATTGGTCTGGGGGTGGTATGCAGAAGAGAACTTGTAGGTGACCCCACATTCTTTCCACATAGCCTGCATATACTTCGACATAAAGTTGCTGCCACGATCTGACACAACTTCTTTAGGGAAGCCAACCCTAGTAAATATGCCGAGTAAAGCTTTTGCAACTGACTTGGCAGTTACAGTTTTCAATGGGATGGCCTCAGGATACCTGGTTGCATGGTCGACCAGCACCAGGATAAACCTATTGCCCGAGGATGTTTGCGGGTCAAGGGGACCAACGATGTCGATCCCTACCCTTTCAAATGGTACCCCCACAACTGGGAGCGGTACCAACGGAGCTTGGATTGTCGCGCCAACCTTACCAGACAACTGGCAGGAGGCACAACTCCTGCAGTGACTTTCTACTTGCACCCCCATCTTGGGCCAGTAGAAGTGCATGGATAACCTTTGCTTGGTCCTCTTCATACCAAGGTGACCAGCAAGGGGAACTTCATGCGCCAACTGCAGGAGGAAGGGCCTAACAGCAAGGGGAACCACCAACCTCCTATGGTCTCCTTCTGTAGACTCTGTGGGCTCACTATACAGGAGTCCACCTTCCCAATAAATCCTATGCTTCCCAGGAGGTTCACCCTCAAGCTGGGAGCAGGCCTGTCTCCTTAGGCCTTCCAGAGATGGGCACTCACGTTGGCCTTTACTGAATTCGTCCCTATCAGGACCTCCTTCAACTAACAAGTCTTTTAGTTCAGGATGATCGTTGGGGTCGAATACTTCAGGCATCGCCACCTCCTCGTCAGGCCCGGGCGATTGACCAACTTCCTCCACCGCAGTGGTAGGCGAGCTCGGGGGAATATTCTCTTTCCCTCGTTTTGACTTGTAGACTCCTTTCGCCTTGGGTTTCCCCTTTGGCTGGGGCCGCGTATTGGACTTGGCCAATGCTGCCCGTGTTTGAGACCGTGTGTAGGGTCTTTCGGCAGTGTCTCCTACGAGCCCTAAAGCTCTGAGATCATTACCCACCAAGACCTTTCCCGGGACGTTTCTCTGAATGCTCACTGGAATCCTGACTGCTGTACCATTTAAAGTAAGATTTACAGGGATCACGGGAAACATACGGAGGGGGCCGTCAGCCAACTTAGTGGGCATCAGAGTAGCTCTGGCAACTTCCTCTGAGTCTACCAAGGTAGAATCCACTACAGTGCGACTGCACCCACTATCCCTAAGAGCTGGAGTATCCACTCCATTGATCAGCACACTGTCTTTAAAGTAGTGCTTGGTATTATCCGGAATCCTAGCATACGCCTCTGCGACTTTAGGCTCCCAGGAACCCAGGGACACTAAAACTACCTCGGCCTCTATTCCGCTGGGAAATGAGTCCGAGGAGAAGGATGCTCCTGTAATCTCTTCTTCCTCGTAGGAGGAGAAGGCCAGATTAGCGGAGTGGACCCCCAAAGGTCTAACCTTACAACGGGGATCCCCCTTCACATGGTCAGTTGCTCCACAAGAAAAACAAGCCCCAGTGGGTCTGTTTACGTAGGGAGGCTTATTGTAACCAGAGTTCTGTTTCGGAGGCGCACCTCCACTACCCTGTGAGTTCTCTTGTGTCTTACCCTTGTTTTTCTTTTTGTGGCCCTTTTGGGAAGAAGATTTAGCAGATTCCCCACCCTCCATATCTTTGGACTTTTTCCCTTCCTCCTGCTTACCAGGATGAGTTTTGTCCTTATGGGACACTCGATGTGACACCCATAAGTCTGCTGCAATGGCAAGCTTCTTAGGATCTATCTCCTTCGAATCGGCCAAATGCTGCTTAAGCTCCGGGGAAGAAGAAGCAAAAATGTGTTCCAGCATGACAAGATTTATCATGCCGTCGAAGGTAGAAACCTTATAGCCTTCGACCCAGCCAGTTAAGTTTTTCAAAGATTCAGCGACATAAGATACCCAAGTACCACCTTCCTTTTTCTTATACTCTCGAAAACGCTTTAAATATTGGGCCGGAGTCTTCCCAAACTTTAAAATGAGAGTTTGCTTTAACATTGCGAAATCAGCTCGCTCAGCCTTCGACATTTCCATAATGGCACTACAGCCAGAATGGGGCAGTCTACTGAGCAACCACGCAATCTTATCAGCATTGTCAACTTCCTGGACCTCGCATGCATACTCAAAGCATTCAGCCAGTCCATAATGTCATTCCTCTCTTCATACACACTGAGCAGATCTTTTGTACACCGTGGATGAGAGGAGGCCCCAGACCCATGTCCAGGACCCTTGGATCCATTTGCAACCTGAAGCTTGGCCAGTTCCAACTGGTGATCCCTGTCTTTTTGTTTTTCTGCCTGTTCGATTTTTAGTTTGGCTATGCTGAATTCAAGCTCCTGCTGCCTAAACCGCAGCTCTTGCTTCTTGAATTCAAGCATAGCCTCCCCATCAGCACTGGCAGAGGAAACGTTAGACAGCTCGTCCTCCCTGTCCTCGTGGTCGCGGTGGAACAGTGCGGCGGCAGAACCGTCGGTTCTACCAGTGAGAGCAGCCCCACCACCTTCCGCACTGTCCTCAGAAGTTATAGCGTCAAGCTGCGCTTCTTGCCACGCCACGATTCTTTGGATCATTTCCAATTTCGTGCCTTGAGAGGAAACACCTCTCTCCGCACACATCTTTTTCAGCGTTTCTGATTTGGAAGCATTTAAAGTTAACAACGTACTTGTTTCCATACTGTTTGATAGGACTATGGCCTTTTTAAAGTTATACTATAACAATTCACTACGTGTACTGTTTGGAATAACCTGAAATGCCTTAGTTCGAGCGCAACACTGGATACCTTCAGTCGTATCCCACCGCTGTACACCAATTTGTTAAGACGGATTTCTGAACTCTGTCCTGGTGGCGCAGAAGTTCAGAAGGCCAACCTAATTACTTGGAACAGGGTAACCTCTGGACAAGCCAGACCAATCAAGGTAGCGATCGCGGCGGTCAAGACTAGGTCTCAAGAGGGGTGAGGGTGACTGAAGGCCCGCAATGAGCACACAAGCAAGAGCGCTAACAAACTACTCCAAACAGTTGTTATATCAAAAATAGATACACATTTATTTTAAGGCCTTTAAAATAATGACCGTAGCGAGAAAATCACAATATCACAATATTAAACCAACACATACCATATCAACACAATATATATACAAATACACAGTCGCAAGCGTTTAAAGCACGAAATATGTAGTCCACCTGCCAGGGAAGGAAAACAGGCAGTGCGATAATGCTTTCGACTCAGTTCGCCTTCATAGGCACCTAACTAGATGGAAGTCCGAGCCCTGCGAAGAGTGGAGCCTTGTGCTCAAAGTACCTGCCACGCCGGTGCCAACGGGCAAAAGGGGAAGCTCTTCGGAGGAAGTCAGGCAGTTCGGGTTAGTGCACAGCAGAAGGAGAACAGGTTCCGCAACTCAAGCGCAGCCTCCACAGCGGGCAGAAGCCGAGCGCGAGTACGGCCAAAAGGGTGCTGTTTTTACACAGCAGGGAAAAGCAATGGGATACTGCAGGAGGGCGACCAGATCCTAGCTAAACTACTCACCGGTCCCCGAAGCAAGCAGACCCAGGCTTCTCCACGTTAGTTTCAGCAGCTGGCAGGTTCAGAAGAGCAGGGAACGCCTCGTAGTCGTGTAGAGCAAAAAGACGTCCCAATCGACGAAACCAGCACAGTTTGTTGCCGCAGCAGGACAACGGAGCGGCCGTGTGTATTCAAGCCAAATGTACACTCCTCCCTTCAGACCTGGGGACGCCAAGCGTACGAAGCGTGGGAGAGTGACAAGGACTCGAAATACAACACAACCTGGCGGCAGTTACAGAGCAGGACTCCCTTGTAAGCTGGTCAGTCAACTGGATGGCCCAGAGACACTTCCGAAGGCTTACTTGGCAGGAGATGATGAAGTCGCCGGGAATAGCTGTTCCTGCTATTCCAAAGGTCGAAGCACCAGTACAGGCCTTCTGGTTCGATCAAAGGAGGAAAGGGTTTCACAGCACGACAGCAGTGCAAAGGAGGATTCCTTCAGCGGGTCACCAGCGATTCCTCGGTCCAGCCTCTTGGTTGCAGGATACTTGGCTCCTGTATTCCTTCGTTCGTTAGAACTCAGGAGATCGACATGGTAGTGGTGTTTCCAGCCCCCTCTTATCCACGGTTCCCTTCGCGCCAAAACGGAGGGGAGCCAATGGGAGATCCGCTCATCAACACACACACCATTCGTGGACCAATCACGGACCACGGTGGTCCCAGGCATTCACACCACCCTAGACTCTCTGGCACCCAGGATGTGTATTGGGACCAGACATCCCAGCCCACACCCTGGAGGCACACAAACGACATGTAGAAGCCCGCGAAAGCAACCACGTTTCGCGGGAAAGTACATGCCCAAATAAGGAAGGCCCCGGGTCTCTCGACCTGGGGAAGGTGAAGGGAGCAAGACGGTCAGTGGACAAGACAAAGGAGCCTCGTGGTCTGGCCATTTTGGGAGCCAGGCCACCATTTTGGGTTCAGTGCGAAAAACGTGCTCAGAACGCCAAAAGGAGCTCAAAATAAACAAAACGATCGCTGCCACCATTCGAGTCCCTGAATGACTTGCACCGATCAAATACCATCCTAAAAGAGTATCTAGGGTCTGTAGAAGGCTAGAGACCCAAGAGAGCTGTAACTTAGCTTACAGTGCCCTCTTGTGTCATGTTGCACTAAAGCCGCAACACGATAAAAGAAACTACGGGAAACAGCGTTCCCCGGTACTGACTGTCTTAAGGGCATGTCAGTTTCCCCGTAAGAAAGGAGCGAAAGCCCAGAGAAGTGCGGCAGAAGGCTGTACTTCTCTGGCAAAGTCAAGAACAAGGTTAAAAACAATAGCAAAAAGTTTAGGGGTTGCCACATGGAAGGAAAATTCCCTACAATTACGAAATCTTTCCTAACAGTAGGGGGGCTACATCAGGTAACATGCATGCAGAAGGCAAGTCAGGTAGGTATGTGGACTGGCAAAGCCTCGCCTCATGGTAGGGGGGCTACATCAGGTAAGATACGTGCAGAAGCACGTCAGGTAGGTATGTGGACTGGCAGAGCCTTGCCTCATGGTAGGGGGCTACATCAGGTAACATACATGCAGAATCCAAGTCAGGTAGGTATGTGGACTGGCAAAGCCTCGCCTCATGGTAGGGGGGCTACATCAGGTAACATACATGCAGAAGGAAAGTCAGGTAGGTATGTGGAGTGGCAGAGCCTCGCCTCATGGTAGGGGGGCTACATCAAGTAACATACATGCAGAAGGCAAGTCAGGTAGGTATGTGGACTGGCAGAGCAGCGTCTCATGGTAGGGGGGCTACATCAGGTAACATACATGCAGAAGGCAAGACAGGTAGGTATGTGGGCTGGCAGAGCCTCACCTCATGGACGAGGGCTACATCAGGTAACATACATGCAGAAGGCAAGTCAGGTAGGTATGTGGACTGGCAGAGCCTCGCCTCATGGTAGGGGGGCTACATCAGTTAACATACATGCAGAAGGCAAGTCAGGTAGGTATGTGGACTGGCAGAGCCTCTCCTCATGGTAGGGGGCTACATCAGTTGATATACATGCAGAAGGCAAGTCAGGTAGGTATATGGACTAGCAGAGTCTCTCCTCATGGTAGGGGGGCTACTGTTACGCTCACCTGGCTCCCACAGAGGCGTCGATCGGAACTGGACAGCTGCGGTCTCCACCAAGGTGACGCGTAGGTCTGAGATGACGGACTGGACTGGCCCACCTAGCTTCGTTTGCTTGGCCCGTAGGAATATTCTTCTGCAAATGGAGAAATGGAATTAACCACCCGTGGAGTTGAGCGTAAATCCCCCCACCCCCACTGTTCTCCCCACAGATCACCTTTGATGTCCCCTCTTATAGTCTCACCTGATGGTTTGAAAAGATGAGCTCTCCATCCTGCATCGAGCGCAGGGGCGCGTTGATAACCAGTTGCTTCACTGGCTTGAAGGAATTGGTGAGTTCCAGCACAATACTGACTCCGAGATTCCCGGCAAGACGCCGTAAGTATAAAGTTCGTAAGAGTTCAAATGCGTGACTTTCACTCTTGTCCGATTCCTTGCAGGTTGCAGCTTGACTCTAGCGGAGAGTTCCTTGTGGCAGCCGGTAACATTCATGTAAGGATTTGTATTTTCCAACACAATTCGATAAAATAATGTCAATATGTAACCTGTTGCTTTCTCCCTTATTCAGGCGCTGAGAGAAAGTATGAAGTCTTGGGGAATAATACCTCAGGCGGTAAAATCAGGTAAGTCTATTGTGGTGAGGAGGGTTCCCCTTGTTTGTCCCTTTGTTTCACCTTGCTGTCCTTTTGTTTCCCTTTAGGGGCCGCGGTTCGGCGAAGATGCAGTGGAAGCTGCGCCGACCCGTGAAGAGGAATAGTACCCCCGGTGGTAAAATCAGGTAAGTCTATGGGAGGGTAACTAATATTCCTCTGTGTATTCCCTTGGCTCACCTTGCTGTTCTTGTCTTCTCCTTAGGTGCCGGAGTGCGGCGGGAACATACAGGAGGATGCGGTGGAATGTGAAGATGCTGCGAAGGCCGGTGAGTTCAGCGCGGCGCTGCAGCAGGCGAGGCGACGCGCATAAAATAACTTCTTTCTTCCAGCTCAAAGGTGCGATGGATCGGGAATTCAGGTAAGGATTAAGGGTATTGCTCTTGTTCTAACCTTTTCTCCTTCTTTCTCCCTTTTTCTAGGAGCTCCAAACTCGAGGCGGGCGTGGCAGAAGGCTGGATGCAGACTTGCAGGCACGGTGAGCGTTACGCTGCTGGATGCAGAATAACGCGAAGCATGTGCTGCTCTTCGGGCGTGATTTAAATAGCCTCCAAAGTAGTCCCAGGTAAGTATTCCTCCCCATCCCCGCCTGAGTAAAAAATAGTCCCTAAGTAAAGTAGTCCCTTCCAAGCCTCCTTTGGCTTGGAGCTCTTGCAGCATAGTCTGCATCAGGTAAGTTTGCAGCATGGTCTGCATCAGGTGAGTTTTAATCTATGAGCCTGGCGCCTATGGCACCAGGACTGACTCTCCATATGAGCCTGGCGCCATAGGCGCCAGGACTGCACCCAAATAGCCCCTAGCAGGGGTTGTTGGGCTTGCTTAGGATAACTTGATGCCTGCTTCCGGGGTTGCTGAACGTGGTCTGGGTCCCCGGGGGTAGGCATCATGACAGCACTCCCCCCCAAGGCCCCTCCTAAAGTTGTTCTTCCCTGTGGTTTCGGTTTGTCTGTGAAATTTCGGTGGAATTTTTCCACCAATCGGTGTGCATGAACATGGTCACTAGGTTCCCATGACCTTTCCTGTGGTCCGTAACCTTTCCAGTCGATTAAATAAAAGAGTTTTGACTTTATCAGCTTGGAGTCCAGGATGTTCTTAACTTCAAATTCGGGTTCTCCGTCTACAAGGATAGGGTCTTGTGGATTGGTTAGTCTTGTCCCTGGTTGCACTGGCTTCAAAAGTGACACATGAAAGACGGGGTGAATTTGCATATTAGCAGGTAAGTCCAACTTGACAGCCACGGGGTTGATAATGGCCTTAATAGAGTAAGGTTCCAAATATTTGGGGTTAAAGGTCCATGTTCCCTTTAGAGGTGTATGTTTTGTGGCTAACCATACTTGGTCCCCTATCTGGTATTGTGAAGTATCACTTCTATGCCGATCAGCATTTTTCTTGTATTTTTCTTTCGCCTGTTTTAAATGTGTAGTTGCTTCCTTAAAGGCTTGTGTAATCGTAGCGTGCAGATGGTCCACTGCGGGCATTTCTAAGTGTTGGGGTGAGTCAAGGTCTGAGGTTCGAGGATGGTGCCCATATAAAGTATAAAAAGGGCTTTGTCCAGTTCCAGAGTGTACTGAATTATTGTATGCATATTCGGCGATCCAAAGAATGTCTTTCCAATTACTCTCAGTCTGATGTAACATACAACGCAGGTATTGTTCGAGAGTCCGGTTGGTCCTCTCCGTTTGACCATCGGTCTGGGGGTGGTGACTGGTCGATAACCTCACATCGATTTGCGCCAATTGACAGCATTTTTTCCAAAAATGTGAAATGAATTGACTGCCCCGGTCAGAGACCAATATGGACAGAAATCCGTGTATGCGAACAATGTTTTCGAGGAACTCCTTGGCCAGGATTGAAGCTGAAGGTAATCCCTTTAAAGGAATAAAGTGGGCCATCTTGAAAAAAAGATCCACAATAACTAGAATGGTGTTAAATCCATTGCATGGGGGTAGATCAGTAATAAAGTCTAACGATAAGATGTGCCATGGTGTAGGCGGAATGTCTAAAGGATGTAAGAGTCCAGCTGGTTTTTTCTTTTGAATTTTGTTTTGGGCGCAAATGCCACAAGACATCACAAATGATTTAATAACCTTTCACCAGGTGGGCCACCAGAATTGTCTTTTAATTTTAGCTTCAGTTTTTGCAATACATGGGTGCCCCTCCATTAGGGTATCATGATAACGGGAAATGACTAGCTCTTGTAGTTCCTTGTGTGGCAGAAATAGCCGCCCTTGGTAATAAGGCAGATCATTGGTGACAGAGTAGTCCGGGCCATTCTTTACCCAGTCCTGCAAGGCTGTAGGATCAAAGAGCTGCTGGATCTTTACGTGAATGTCCTCTAGTGTCTGTAGAGTAGTCATGCCAAGAATTCTTTGTTCGGAAATTATAGGTACTGGTTCTGGGTTCACTTCTTCCTCTCCCATCCCTATTCGGGATAAGGCGTCTGCTTTACCATTCTTACAACCTGGTTGATAAGTTATTACGAAATCGAACTCGGCAAAGAACAATGCCCATCGGAGTTGACGTGACGATTGGGCCTTGGCTGTCTTTAAATACTGTAAGTTCCGGTGATCGGTGATCACAGTAATGGTATGCCTGGCACCGAGAAGATAGTGCCGCCAAGCCTTGAAGGCGGATTTAATGGCTAATGACTCCTTGTCGGTAACAGCATAGTTTAACTCGGGTGCCGAGAACTTTCTGGACCAAAATGCTACTGGGTGAAGCTGGCCAGTTTCAGGGTCCTTTTGAGACAGGACAGCTCCCATGGCTAGACTGGATGCATCAGTTTCCACTATGTATGGAAGTTCAGGGTGCGGGTGCTTTAATGCAGGTGCAGACGTGAATTTCGCTTTCAGCTCTTGGAAGGCATTTTCAGCTTCTTCAGTCCACATAAAGCATTTATTTTTTCGCAAGAGTGCTGTGATGGGATGTACAACATGTGAAAAATCCGGGATGAATCTGCGGTAGAAATTGGCAAAGCCGAGCATGCTTTGTACTCCTTTAACTGAACTTGGTGATGGCCACTTAAGGATTGCGTCCACCTTTCGTGAGTCCATTCGGACTCCCTTTGGGGTCAGGCTAAACCCAAGGAATTCAACTTCTGTGGCATGAAAAACGCATTTTTCCAGTTTTGCATATAGTTTGTGCTGGCGCAATTTTTCAAGGACTGCTCGGACGTGCTTCACATGGTCAGATTCTGAAGAGGAGTATACTAAAATATCATCGATATATACGACAACACAAACGTCAATGAGTTCACGAAGGACATCGTTCATGAAGTATTGGAAAGCTGCTGGTGCGTTGCACAACCCGAAAGGCATCACCTGGTATTCGAATAGCCCATACTTAGTGCGGAAAGCAGTCTTCCATTCGTCGCCTTCTTTTACACATACCAAATTGTATGCCCCCCGGAGATCTAATTTAGTGTATGTACAAGCGTCTTTCACTTGGTCTAGTAGTTCAGGGATCAGAGCCAATGGGTATCGGTTCTTAACAGTTATCTGGTTCAATGCGCGGTAGTCTATGCACGTTCTGAGGTCACCTTCCTTTTTGGGCACGAAGAACAAAGCTGACGATGCAGGGGACTTGGATGGGCGAATAAAGCCATTGGCAAGGTACTGGTCTAAGTATTGTCGTAGGTGAAGGTTCTCAGGTTCCGTAAGGGCATAGATCATGCTACAAGGTGGTTGTGCACCGGGTATGAGATCGATTTGACAATCGTACGATCTGTGAGGAGGTAAGGTGTTTGCCTGTTCTTTTTGGAAGACATCCTGGAATTCTTGGTATTCTGGAGGTAGTTGCATGACTGCTGTGGTTACTGTGGCCAGGCCTGCGTTCTGACTTTTCTTTGGGTAACAGGTTTGTGCACAATCCGGGAAGGTTATTCTCTTCTCTTGCCAATCAATACAAGGATTATGTGTTTCCAACCAAGGTATCCCCAGTATTATTTGGAACTGTGGGGCTTTGATTAGATCAAACACAATAGTCTCTCGATGCCCATCCTGACCCAATAGTGTCATCTCTGCGGTGGAATGAGTTACAGGCCCAGAGGCAATTTCAGTTCCATCGACTGTGGTGATGACATCTGAGGTGGTTTTTCGGTAGAGAGGTAGATTCATCCTGAAAGCCAATTCATAGTCCACATAGTTTCCTATGGCCCCGCTATCAATGTATGCCCTTACTGCGTGCATACGTGATGGCTGCCCTGGATCTACGAGGGCCATTGGTATGATAAAATGCGAGGTCTGAGTATCCTTCTTCAAGCTCGGCAAGCGGACCTCTACGCTTGTCGGGCGTGGTCGTTTCCCGAGTCTGACTCCATATGGCTTTTATCAGCAGCTCCTACCACCTTCTTGGGTGGTTTTACAGGGCAATCCCGTAGAAAATGCCCAGAAGTCCCACAATATAGACAAAATTGCATTTGCCGTCTCCTTTCTCTTTCCTTCTGGGTTAAGGATCCTTTAACCCCTCCGATTTGCATGGGTTCTGAAGCATCTGCTCCTTTGGGGTTAGCGTGGGTTTTGACCAACACCCGATTCTCAAACTTTGCTCGATCAGCCTTTCTGTTCTGAAGTCTGTGATCTAACTGGACCACTAAGTCTATATATTCAGCGCAGTCTTTAGGTGGGTTCATGACTTGAGCCAAGACATCCTTGAGTTCTCCTCAAAGCCCTCAATGAAATAACGTGATTCGTTTTACCTCAGGCCATCCAGTTTCCACTATCAAACTATTAAAGGTTGCGATGTAGGATAGAAGTTCCTGGTTACCCTGTCGTAGGGACAAAAGTTCGTTATCCAGGGCCTGTCCTTGGGAGAGCCAGGCAAATAGTCTTTCCATGCTCGTTTGAAAGCCCTGAAAATCCCGAAGAATTGGGTCATCCTGAGTAACAAGTGGAATTGACCAATCAGCTGCACTGCCGCTGAGATATGACAATACAAAGGCTACCTTGGCTTGATCGTTTGGGAAGGCTCCAGCTCTGCATAAAAAGTGCAAGAGGCATTGGTTCATAAACACGGCAAACCTTTTGGGATCTCCGGCAAAGCGTTCGGGTGGAGCTAATGGAATATTTCCTGGTAGGTTTATTTGCACAGGGTTACTCGATAACACAGGAGCTGGATTTCCCCCAGAACCAGGTAAGGGTGCTTATCCAGCCTGGCTTTGCAATAGTTGCCTAGCAAGATCATCAGTTCGCTCCTTTGACAAAATCAGTTCTCTCCTCAGAGCATTGGTTTCTTGACGGGCGGAATGCACTTCAGCCCTCAGTTCCCCTATTAATTGGGCCAATTGGTCAGTCTCTGAGGTATCCATAACGCCTGGGTGGGAATTTGTGGGTAGGCTTTGCGTTCTGTTACGCTCAGCTGGCTCCCACAGAGGCGTCAATCGGAACTGGACAGCTGCGGTCCCCACCGATGTGATGCGTAGGGCCGAGATGACGGACTGGACTGGCCCACCTAGCTTCGTTTGCTTGGCCCGTAGGAATATTCTTCTACAAATGGAGAAAGGGAATTAACCACCCATGGAGTTGAGCGTAAATTCCCCCACCCCCGCTCTTCTCCCCACAGATCACCTTTGATGTCCCCTCTTATAGTCTCACCTGATGGTTTGAAAAGATGAGCTCTCCATCCTGCATTGAGCGCAAGGGCGCGTTGATAACCAGTTGATTCACTGGCTCGAAGGAATTGGTGAGTTCCAGAACAATATTGACACCGAGATTCCCGGCAAGACGCCGTAAGTATAAAGTTCGTAAGAGTTCAAATGCCTGAATTTCACTCTTGTCCGATTCCTTGCAGGTTGCAGCTTCATCCTAATGAAGAGTTCCTCGTGGCAACCGGTAGTATTCTGGTAAGGATTTGTATTTTCCAACACAGTTCTATAAAATAATGTCAATATGTAACTTGTTGCTTTCTAGCTTATTCAGGCGCTGAGAGAAAGTATGAAGTCTTGGGGAATAATACCTCAGGCGGTAAAATCAGGTAAGTCTATTGTGGTGAGAAGGGTTCCCCTTGTTTGTCCCTTTGTTTCACCTTGCTGTCCTTTTGTTTCCCCTTAGGGGCCGGGGTTCGGCGAAGATGCAGTGGAAGCTGCGCCGACCCGTGAAGAGGAATAGTACCCCCGGTGGGAAAATCAGGCAAGTCTATGGGGGGGTAACTAATATTCCTCTGTGTATTCCCTTGGCTCACCTTGCTGTTCTTGTGTTCTCCTTAGGTGCCGGAGTGCGGCGGGAACATGCAGGAGGATGCGGTGGAATGTGAAGATGCTGCGAAGGCCGGTGAGTTCAGCGTGGCGCTGCAGCAGGCGAGGCGACGCGCATAAAATAACTTCTTTCTTCCAGCTCGAAGGCGCGATGGATCGGGAATTCAGGTAAGGATTAAAGGTATTGCTCTTGTTCTAACCTTTTCTCCTTCTTTCCCCCTTTTTCTAGGAGCTCCAAACTCGAGGCGGGCGTGGCAGAAGGCTGGATGCAGACGTGCAGGCACGGTGAGCGTTACGCTGCTGGATGCAGAATAACGCGAAGCGTGTGCTGCTCTTCGGGCGTGGTTTAAATAGCCTCCAAAGTAGTCCCAGGTAAGTATTTCTCCCCAGCCCCGCCCGAGTAAAAAATAGTCCCTAAGTAAAGTAGTCGCTTCCAAGCCTCTTTTGGCTTGGAGCTCTTGCAGCATGGTCTGCATCAGATAAGCTTGCAGCATGGTCTGCATCAGGTAAGTTCTACTCCATGAGCCTGGCGCCTATGGTGCCAGGACTGACTCTCCATATGAGCCTGGCGCCATAGGTGCCAGCACTGGAACCAAATAGCCCCTAGCAGGGGTTGTTGGGCTTGCTTAGGATAACTTGATGCCTGCTTCTGGGGTTGCTGGACGTGGTCTGGGTCCCCGGGGGTAGGCATCATGACATCTACATCAGGTAACATACATGCAGAAGGCAAGTCAGGTAGGTATGTGGACTGGCAAAGCCTCACATCATGATAGGGGGGCTACATCAGGTAACATACATGCAGAAGGCACGTCAGGTAGCTATGTGGACTGGCAAAGCCACACATCATGGACAGGGGGGCTACATCAGGTAACATACATGCAGAAGGCAAGTAAGGTAGGTATGTGGACTGGCAGAGCCTCGCCTCATGGTAGGGGGGCTCCATCAGTTAACATACATGCAGAAGGCAAGTCAGGTAGGTATGTGGACTGGCAGAGCCTCGCCTCATGGTCTCGGGTGCTACGTCAGGTTACATTAGCACCAAAGGCAAGTCAGGTAGGTATGTGGACTGGCAAAGCCTCACCTCATGGTAGGGGGGCTACATCAGGTAACATACCTGCAGAAGGTAAGTCAGGTAGGTATGTGGACTGGCAGAGCCTCGCCTCATGGTAGGGGGCTACATCGGGTAAAATACGTGCAGAAGCACATCAGGTAGGTATGTGGACTGGCAAAGCCTCACCTCATGGTAGGGGGGCTACATCAGGTAACATACCTGCAGAAGGTAAGTCAGGTAGGTATATGGACTGGCAGAGCCTTCCCTCATGGTAGGGGGGCTACATCAGGTAACATACATGCAGAACCTTTAAGTCAGTTAGGTATATGGACTGGCAGAGCCTTCCCTCATGGTAGGGGGGCTACATCAGGTAACATACATGCAGAAGGCAAGTCAGGTAGTTATGTGGACTGGCAGAGCCTTGCCTCATGGTAGGGGGGCTTCATCAGTTAACATACATGCAGAAGGCAAGTCAGGTAGGTATGTGGACTGGCAGAGCCTCGCCTCATGGTAGGGGGCTACATCAGGTAACATACATGCAGAAGGCAAGTCAGGTAGTTATGTGGACTGGCAGAGCCTTGCCTCATGGTAGGGGGGCTTCATCAGTTAACATACATGCAGAAGGCAAGTCAGGTAGGTATGTGGACTGGCAGAGCCTCGTCTCATGGTCTCGGTGGCTACGTCAGGTTACATGAGCACCAAAGGCAAGTCAGGTAGGTATGTGGACTGGCAAAGCCTCACCTCATGGTAGGGGGCTACATCAGGTAACATACATGCAGAAGGCAAGTCAGGTAGGTTTGTGGACTGGCAAAGCCTCACCCCATGGTAGGGGGGGCTACATCAGGTAAGATACATGCAGAAGCATGTCAGGTAGGTATGTGGACTGGCAAAGCCTCGCCTCATGGTTGGGAGGCTAAATCAGGTAACATACGTGCAGAAGCACGTCAGGTAGGTAAGAAGTACTTAAGCCATATTAACAACATAGAACTAGAATAGTATACAGGTGCAGAGGAGGCATGGATTGCGAGGAAGGTAAGGAGTAAACAAGCAAAAGGGCAGCAGTTGCATAGTGTGGAGGGCTAGCAGGGCATGGATGCAATGTGGGACTGGTGAGTCATGGAAGAGGGGTCTGGAGCAAAGACCAGTGTGATATGGGTAAGACAGAGTATAACCATGCATCCCATAATGGATTGGAGACGGGTAGTTGTGTAATGGGGCCAGGACTAGGACTGAGCAGGCCATGGCATCGGCGGGTGATATTTCGGTCACTGGGACAGATATGGAGGGCAGGGTGAAGTAACATAGCGGCAGACCTACCCTTGGATGCCGGTCCTGCGCTGCACAGTGAGGAGGAGATGGTGCGAGCAGATACTGTCCACAGTGCTGGGCACGGACCAGGGCGGTTACAAAGGGTGGAGGAGGGACCAGGAAGGCAGCGGCAGCGACCATGCCTGAACAGGGCCAGACAGTATTTGTACTTGTGCTGGGTCCTTGGATGGGGGTTGGCTTCTGTTGCCACTGATAGAGTAACACATGCAGAAGACCAAGTAATAATACCGGGTCACACAACCGCTCTCATATGGGGCCCAACTTGGGCACGTGATTATTTCTGGTTCAAGACGATATGCTCAGGTATTCATAGTGTGCCATACTTCTTAGAAAATAGGAAGATGAGTCTGTTGAATTCATATCAAAATGATTTATTCATGGTAGTTCAAATGTAAAGCTATCACTAATAATCCTTAGTGAGGAAGCAGTTGCCACAACACAAATGTGGTAGACTAAATAAGCCAATGCATTTCAGAAATGATTTCCTTCATCAGGGCAAGTCTAATTGTGTAAGTCAAACACGCAGATATATAACATTATAAATTCACATCATGGTAACAATACCCACATTGAAGAAAAATAAAAGGAAACATACCATTCAGTAGATACTTCATGATGGGTAAATATGAAAAGCAAAACAGAAAAATATGCAGTAAGTAGTTTGTAAGGTAAATAAATGAAACCAAGGAATATCAGGCGTGGTTTTACCTCATAGGTGTGGCCAGTGATGAAAAACAGAACGTCCTGCATTCATACCCACTCAGCAGTGGGTTGTAGATAACATTATGCACGAAGGAATGGAGAAAATCCACTCGTGTTTACAAGGGAACAAATCTGTCAATCATAAAAGATCCAGTTAGTTGTCGTGTCTTGAAATACACTCATACGTTGTCAAGGGGAAAGCGTTGAAGTCAGACTCTCACCTCGCAGTACACGGAGCGAAACGATCCTCCACTGTGCAGCTGCAGGGCAGTGTCTCTGACTGCCGTGTGAAGCCGTTGTCTAGGCAACGGTTCTTTTGTTTAGCACGTGACCGCCTCGTATCTGTGAGATGAAGGTGGTCACGAATAGTGATGTAAAGTCAGCCGGAGCCCACATAAAATAACAAACAAAGTATTTATGGGGCATCCCCAATGGGTACCCGTAATTGTAATGACAAAATCTGAGTAAAAAAATAATGAAACAAAATGATGGAAATGGAAAAAATACTGTCACAGGTCCTGTGGCTGTCTGGACAGCTGGATGTAATGAAATTAAGCAAAGGTAATGTGAGGTAAAAACAAACATATTGGGCAAAAAGAAAACAGTAGAACCTTGGGTCCCAGACACCGTCCGGGACATGCACTAGGGCTGTTATTAGAATGCTCTAAACATCATTAAACAAAATGCGAAGTGGCATGTACCAGACTGTAATAAAGAAATAGAACAAACAGGCTTCTATGTTACACAAGAGTAGACCACGTAAGGTGATTCGAACATTGCTTCAGAGGTCATGTTCAACTAAAGTTCAGCACCCTATTACAGTCTGGTACATGCCACTTCGCATTTTGTTTAATGATGTTTAGAGCATTCTAATAACAGCCCTAGTGCATGTCCCGGACGGTGTCTGGGACCCAAGGTGCCACCTCACGGCGACACCTTACGCACTGAGGCTGTACCTCAACTGTTTAGCAACGTTCGAATAGCCGCACCTTTTGAGGTCCACTGGGGTTCTTCCCAGTATTTCTACTGTTTTCTTTTTGCCCAATATGTTTGTTTTTACCTCACATTACCTTTGCTTAATTTCATTACGTCCAGCTGTCCAGACAGCCACAGGACCTGTGACAGTATTTTTTCCATTTCCATCATTTTGTTTCATTATTTTTTACTCAGATTTTGTCATTACAATTACGGGCACCCATTGGGGATGCCCCATAAATACTTTGTTATTTTATGTGGGCTCCGGCCGACTTTACATCACTATTCGTGACCACCTTCATCTCACAGATACGAGGCGGTCACGTGCTAAACAAAAGAACCGTTGCCTAGACAACGGCTTCACACGGCAGTCAGAGACACTGCCCTGCAGGTGCATGGTGGAGGATCATTTTGCTCCGTGTACTGCGAGGTGAGAGTCTGACTTCAACGCTTTCCCCTTGACAACGTATGAGTGTATTTCAAGACACGGCAACTAACTGGATCTTTTATGATTGACAGATTTGTTCCCTTGTAAACACGAGTGGATTTTCTCCATTCCTTCATGCATAATGTTATCTACAACCCACTGCTGAGTGGGTATGAATGCAGGACGTTCTGTTTTTCATCACTGGCCACACCTATGAGGTAAAACCACGCCTGATATTCCTTGGTTTCATTTATTTACCTTACAAACTACTTACTGCATATTTTTCTTTTTTGCTTTTCATATTTACCCATCATGAAGTATCTACTGATTGGTATGTTTCCTTTTATTTTTCTTCAATGTGGGTATTGTTACCATGATGTGAATGTATAATGTTATATATCTGCGTGTTTGACTTACACAATTAGACTTGCCCTGATGAAGGAAATCATTTCTGAATGCATTGGCTTATTTAGTCTACCACATTTGTGTTGTGGCAACTGCTTCCTCACTAAGGATTATTAATGATAGCTTTACATTTGAACTACCATGGATAAATCATTTTAATATGAATCAAACAGACTCATCTTCCTATTTTCTAAGAAGTATGGCACACTATGAATACCTGAGCATATCGTCTTGAACCAGAAATAATCACGTGCCCAAGTTGGGCCCCATATGAGAGCGGTTGTGTGACCCGGTATTATTACTTGGTCTTCTGCATGTGTTACTTTTATAAGTCTGGATGTCTCTCCTGACTTGTCACAGCCAGCTCCTCTTTAATTGGATGTATATTTTTTCTGAAACATTTGATTTTGACTTCAAACTTACTTGAATATTTTGTGGTGCCCACTCTCTTCTCTGTTTGTTCTTCCGCCACTGATAGATTTGCCAGAGTCTGGAATATGGGTCTTGGATTCTCCTGGTAGAGTGCACAGATTGGCAGAACTATCACACTTCGCCTCTGGCAGCAGGGTAAGTGTAGTGGTGCTAACAGAACCAAGATTACCCTCATTCTGGAGGAAGCTGATGTTTTTGTTTTTATCATTTTAAGGGGATGCGGTTTCTGTGGTTGATGCCTCACTGGGCCAGATGGCAAGACGCCCAAATGGTCAAGGCTGACCATTGAAAGATAGCCTCTGCGGACACACAGTGCAGGCCCATGAAGACATTCTCAGAAGCAGATTTATCCAAAGCAGTGACCCCCACATGGAGTATCAGCCCCACCGGTGTCAGAGAGGATTCCCGGCATTGTTTGGGAGTGGAAGATTGCTAGGTCCTTGGCTTGACACAGAAATTAATAAGGTTGTTCTGTTGCGTACTTCGTTACATGAAACATCACCCCCTGCTGGGAGCAGTAGCACACTTTGGGTGTCAGAGAGGACTTGTGGCTTGCATTGAGTCCAGAAGACTGTCAGGTCCTTGGGTCCGATACGCACTGAAAAGGTACCTTGCTCCAACTTACCTCACTAAATGGAACAGCAATGCCGGCGAGAGCGTGCACTGCCATTCAGTTATCTCAGTGACTGAATGGGACCACGGACATGCTCACCGAGCTTCCAATGTCCAGACCCAGGAATGGCTGCGTCTCAGAAGCTCTGGAGTGTGGGGCCACTGATTGGGGAGATCCGAGGCACAGGAGAGCCGTTCAAAGCACTCCAGACCACAGTGACTCTCTGCAAACTCCAAAAAGTTCAGAAAAGAGTTTAGTTCAGAAAAGACAATGAGGAACCAATGGACCCTGAAAGCAGCCTCCACTATGCCTATGCAAAAGGTCTGACCACCTGCCTTCCATCCTGCTCATTCTCATAGCAGGCTACGCTCCCACATTATCAACACGAACCATTATGTGCATTCTCTCATTCTCTCAGCAGTGTCTTCCTCCAGTGCCTTTATAACCTCAACCTCATCTCTGCTGGCTCAGGGGAAGAATACCCCTGAGGAAATAGCTGTCATCATTCATGGAAGCTCTGAACATCTTAGCCCATCCAACTCCTAAACTATTGAAGACAACATGCACGCTGGCAAAGTCTTTGTTACGTACCTGCAACTGTATTTCTCCAGCATTGGTATCTTTCATAGATTCACATGCTTGAATATTCCCCCATCGTAAAACTGGGAATCCTCAGCAATTTAAAATTATATATATATATATATATATATATATATATATATATATATATATATATATATATATATATATATATATATGAATTTATCCATGAGCAAAAAGCAATACATTATGCCTGAAAAGGCACTCACTTCGGTATTCCTTCCACCTCACTTTGGTCCTTTATGACCCCAGCCAATGAGGTTGCAGGGCTTAAGCTCCACCCCCGGCAGCCATCTTCAGATTTTGAACCGTAGGAATTACAGTATGATGGGTGCTGAGCGTAGGCGCAGCCTCCCAGGGCAGGAGGGCGGGCACATGTGAATCTATGAAAGCTACCAATGCTGGAAAAATACAGTTACAGGCAAGTAACTAAGACTTCTCCAGCATTGGATCTTTCATAGATTCAGATGCTTGAATAGAATACCAAACAGTGAAGCATACCATGTACCTGTCCGCATAAAGTAGACCACCTGAAATGTCATGCATGCTAGATTACAATAGAGGGGAAGGAGGGTAGAACATAGGCTGATCCTACCTTACGACAACAGGTGTCGAAGGACTGCCTGTCTGACTGCTGACTCCCTTCCGTCTTCTGCTAACCGGTAATGCTTGGCAAATGTATGGCGCATGCTCCAGGTGGCTGCGTTACACATGTCTTATTGCCACTCCCGCCTGAAACGCTGTTGTCGCTGCCCTCCATTTGGTGGAGTGCGCAGTAAGTGGGCCAGGGAGTGGATTGCCTCTGCATTGGTGGCAGTGACTGATGCAGTTCGTCACCCAACATAATAGACCTTATTTAGATATGCACTGCCCTTTAGTGTGGCCTGAGAAAGCCTGAGAGGCCTGGAAGAGGTACGAAAATCTTTAGTTAGTTGAACATAGAACTTCAGCGCCCATGAGAAATCCAAGGAGTGACGAGTGCTTGCTGAAGAAGGTAGGGAGGACTATACGCTCCCACAAATTCATCTCAGGGACCACCTTTGGGATGAATTTGGGATGCAGTCTGAGAATCACACGGTCCTTTGGAAAAATTGTGAATGGTGATTCTGTAGACAAGGCCTAGAACTCACTAATTCATCTTGCCAGCGTTATGGCTACTAAAAAGGCGACTTTCCAGGATAAGAACACAAATCACATCTATGGATGGGTTCATACGGTGAGGTCATAAGTGCTGACAGGACGGTATTCAGACTCCTAGAGGGCTCCGGCTTGGGTGATGGAGGGAAACTGCATAGTAATCCCTTGAGAAACCGCTTGACCGCTGGGTCAGTGATTAGTGAAGGCTGATTCCGGGCTGTGGTATAGGCTGAGATGGCTGCGAGATGCACTTTATAGATGACTGCGAGAACCTGCTCTTGGCCAGGTCTAAAAGTTAGAGGAACACTTGGTCTACTGATGCAGTAAGTGGGTTCAGTTGTGACGTTGTACCCCATGTGGTAAAGCATGTCCATTTCATGGCATAAGTCAAACGGGTGAATTGTGCCCTGGAGGCTCTGATGACATCTCAGCACGCCGCAGACAGTGTCAGATTTGCCAGCCTTCGCTGTCCAGGAACCATGCATTGAGTGGCAGACCTGCCGGGTCGTTATGGAAACTGTTGCCTTCCTGTTTAGTTAACAGGTGATGGTGCGGCCTGAATGGGCATCTCTTGTGACAGTCATAGATGGATTGGGTACTAAACCTGACATGCCCAAGCCGGGGCTTTGAGGATCATTTGGCAAGGTGCTCCTTCATTCTACGTGTAACTCAGGCCAACAAAGGTGTGGGCGGAAACCCGTAGAGGAACAGCCCCGTCCAATTCATGGAGAAGGCATCTCCCAGGGACTGTTTCTCTGAGGTACCTGGAGGTGAAGCGAAGGCACTTCGCCTTGTTGCTGCAAATAAATCGCTCTGTGGTTGGCACCATTGGCAGAAGATTTAATTTAGTTCTCGGTTGTCCAGTTCCCATTCATGGGATGATGGGTAGTATCTGCTTAGCTTGTCCGCTAGGACATTGTCCTTTCCTGGCCGATGTGCCGCCCGTTCTTGAACCTTGTGTTTGAGGGCCCAATTCCATAGCCCCTGCGCCTCCGCCGAGAGAATAACCGATTTTGTGCCTCCCTGTCTGTTGGTGTAAGGCATGGAGGTGGGATTGTCTGTTTGGACTGTAACTACTTGGCCCTCCAACACCTGTTGGAATTAATTCAATGTCCAGCAGATAGTTCTGAGTTCTAAAATGTTGATGTGGTCACCACGCGCCCTTCACATGAAGCTCCGACAGAAGGATGCATCCATTCTGAGGAACAATGTTGAGTGCTTGAAAAAGCAAGCCTTGAGTTAAATGTTCTTTGTTGTTCCACCATTGCAGCGCCCTGTGAAAGGATGGTGTGAGGCGAACAACATCTTCCCACAAGCCATAGATTTGTGTCCGTTGGTGGTCCAGTGCCTCCTGAATTGGCCGAATTTGAAACCTGCAGTTGGGAATCAAGTATATAAAAGAAGACATCATCCCCCTGAGCGATTCGATCCGACGTACTGTCGTGGATGCATTATCGAGAAACCACGAGACCAGATCCAGCATGGGCATAGTTCTCGCTTTTGATGTTAGTACTCTGGGGATGCGAGTGTCCATCTCTGTCCCTAGGAAGAGAGCCCTTTGAGGGATGGGCTTCGTCTCACTGATGGAGGAGCCTAGGGTTTCTAGAATTGATCTTGTCTTTGCGACTGCCATGGCTGCACACCTCTGGGAGTAAGCCTGTACTAGCCAGCCGTCTAAATATGGAAACACCTTTATCCCTGCTAGCCTGAGGTTTGCTGCCAGTGGTGCTAGGCACTTCTTTAATACCCTAGGGGGCGATTTGAGGCGAAAAGAGAGCATGCGGAACTGAAAATGTGCTTGCCCCATGGAAAGCCTGAGATACCGTCAGTGCACCAGGTGGATTGGAATATGGAAGTACGCATCTTCCAGATCTAGGATCACCAGGAAGTTGTTCTTGTTAACCCTGGAAGAACCTGTTGAAGAGACTTCATCTTGAATTGTATGCATCCGATGAATTTGTTTAAGGCCCTTGGGTCTAATATTAGATGCCACTGTGCATTTTTCTTCTTGATGAGAAAGAACCGAGAATTGAAAACATGTCCTCTCTGATTTTGTGGGGCAGGTGCTACGGACGCCTTCGGCAGAAGCTTGCCCACTTCTAGCTTCAGAAGATTGACCCTTCGAGGTTTCGGATGTAGAGAAGGGAGACGGGCCAGAAATTCGATTGTGTGTCCCGTTTGCACCACCTGTAACACCCACCTGTCAGATGTTATTTTGTGCCAGTGATGTTAGTTTTGGCTTATTCGCCCTCCCGCAGGGGTGTGATGTGCAGGGCGTGGAGAACGCTCATCAATTGTACTTGAACTGGGCCCTTGCTTGGCACGACCCCTGCCTGCCTCTTTGTGTGTGGTATCTGATCGTTGATTGTTGATACCTGTTACCTGCTTGGTTCGAGGTGGGGGAAGAGCTTTGTGTGTTGAAAGATATGTTATAGCCCATGTATCTTGCGGTGGAGCCGTGAGAGGCACGAGCGGGGCAGCGGTCATTGTCTTTATCCCTCAGTGAACCTATCACCCTTGCTGTATCTGTATCAGAATTGATCCCTTTGAGGTGATTATCTATTTTTTTGCCGAGAGGGTCCTGCCCACCAAAAGGCATATCCAGAATCTGGGCCTGCACTTCCTGCCTGAAGTTTGTTGCCTTCATCCAGGCCTGTTTTCTGATCACCGTACCGTGGGCCATCTGTCTGAACCCACACTCGGCCACATCTACCGCAATGTCGATCATTTGATCGGATGTGGCTTCACCATCTGCCACAATGGCCTGTGCCTCCTCTTGGAATTCTGCTCGCAGATGTTTTGCCGTTTCGACATTCTCAGCCAGAGTTCCCTTCCAACCTTGCTGTCATTGCCAGCGCAGTAGCTGCTCTTCCAGTAAGAGACTCTGCTGGTGACGCTTTCCTGCCCATGGTTTCCAGTTTCCAACCGTCTTTGTCTGGAGGGGTTATCTAGATTCTTTCCTTGCCACACCCTAGTTAAAGAGTCAGGCTAAGCGTGTCCCCTTAGGCAGATGGATGCTGTATCGGGAACCTTATATTTCTTCCCCACAGAGATAAGGGGCTAGATAATATTGTCTTCCCTGCTTCCCATATTGTGTAGAGATCTTTTGTCCCTATGCTCATAGAGCACAGACTTTTGTTCTTCTCAGGCAACCTTAAGCTGAAACAGCCCAGCTGCCTTAGTGATTATAGTGTGAATCGACACGATATCATGCAGTGGTGAAGTATACCCTGGTGAGTCATGTTTCATTGTTTCTTTAAAATATAGGTGCCCCATTCATCAGTATCTTGATCCGGTGTGTGCCTGGGAAGTTCCCCTTCCTCTGGCTCATCTTCCTGTGCCTCTGTATCAGAGAAGTCCCTATTTGGGTGATCCATAGGGTCTGGGTCATAAGGATCCTCTTGCCAGTCTGAGACTGACACTAGATGGGGCTGCAGTGCCCCAGATTCTTGGAGGCGGCGATTGCCTTGGTGATGCGCCTCCTGGTAATGACCTCTCTCAGGATTTTACTGCAGCTTTTGAAGCTTGTATCTTTTCTAGGGTGTCATCAGCCTTTGACCCAAATAGGTTGGACCCATCAAAGGGCATATCCGGGAGTCTTGACTGGACATTGGGGGCAAACCCAGACTTTTGCAGCCAGGCAAAGCTCCTGATTGCCACTCTAGAGGCCGCACATCAGCCAACGCAGTCTGGATCAGCTAGGCCTGACCGAAGGGATTGCCAAGAGGCCTATTTACCATCATTAATGATTGTCATTGAACTCTCTGGCGTTGGGTGCCTAGAAAGAAAGTCTGGGTCCACAGGAGAAGGCCTGCACTCTTTTACCAACTCCTTGTTCACAGCCACAGTGGTGTCTTGTTTTTGCCAGGTTTCCAAAATGTATTTTTAGGGCTGTATCGAAGGGCAGCACAGGCACTTTACGAGGGTCTCTGTCCAAGATGTCTGTCAAATCATCCTGCATAATGTCCTTTGCAGGATGGCCCCAACACCAATATATACCATCACCCTGTTCATGACGGTCCTATAGGCCGCAGTTGGGTGAGAATGGACACCTGGCGCGTCAAATTCAGCCTCAGGGGAGGTATCCAGACCACTGGCTTCCTTTAGACATGAAGATAAGTCTTCAGGACAAGATTGATCTGAGATCAATTCTTCTGGAACATTAAGAGTTCCAAAACATTCATATACAAAGGGTATTACGTTGTTTTCCTCCTCCTCTTCCTTCAAGATGGACCCAAAGGATTTGAACAAATCTGCTTTAGATTGGGATTTGATTGTCGGCGCGACCCTGAGGTCAATGTCGAAGGACCCTTCGACTTAGGCTCTTTTGAGGAGGAAGTAAAAGAAGCTTTTGGCTTCGATGTTATCTTGTCGGCCGATGCCAATCTAGATGACATATGATATGATATAAGTAATTTATAATGTGCCTGTGTTTCTACCAGTGTTTCTAGGCACGACAAGAAAAGGGAGGGAAGACAGAGGGAGGACAAGACAAACGATCTTACTAGGCTTTGTGTCAATCAGATTGTGCAAGTGCGAGAACAAGAAGTGCAAGGGGAAAGGGAGGGGGAGTGCAAGAGAGAGGGGGGAAACAGGGCAGCAATGCTCTCAATAGGTTCAGCCAGGGCAGCATGGCTCTGGGTAGCGCAAGGAGAACAAGGGACTGTAGGGTTCCAGTTACAGCCCCTAAGTGCATGGTAGGCCTAGAGACAGCGCAAGGGTGACGGATCAAGAAAGAGCCTGCTACCCACTGAGACTCTGAAGGTACTGTGAAAAACCCAAAGGTGTCTCCCTGGCTAGTCCCCTGGGATCTGTCATGCAGGTGGCCAGGACACGGCCATCGCTATTGGATCCAGTTCCTTGGGATGGACCAGTGAGGGAGGGTCACCTGGATTGCGGGTGCTTGGGGAGTGGGAGTGGGACACCGACGGGTGAGACGCGGTACTCCCCCCCTTCCTTCAACACCTTTTCCCCACCCTCTCATGTAGGACATTCAAAAGCACTACCCCCCCTTTTCCGACACGAACAATTTTGTGAAACATGGAATACAACGGACTACCACCAGAGCTGTTTACCTGACATGTCCCAATACATGGGTCAGGCAAAATCAGGCAATTGATCAGAATCACACACACCTGATGGCCCTTTCCCTTCCCCACAGGGATGAAAGGTGGAGCAAGAGAATACAGTACGAGCAAGGTAGACTGCACGACGAGACAGCTATCCAGTTCTGGCAGTTCAAGAGCAGGACAAAGATGGCAAATACTGAAAGGCTGACAAGGGGAGATATGACCTTGTCCTTTTTTACTCAAACCTGCAAAACCTTTCCAGAGGGAATCGTAAGACTAAGGACAATAACCCAAGTGTGCTGCAACAGATGTCTATGGTACACAGAGTGTGTCGATGCTGATAAGAGGGAGTGAGGAAAACTCCTGCTAAGGAATATAGCACAGGGGCAATGTGCTGGTTTTAGAAGCAACACCATGCTGAGCAACAGAGTTTCGAATCCCAGATCTGCCCTTAGAAACCAAACTCAGGTACGGTATTAGGTGCGTTATAAAAAATAAATAAATACATTAAATAAATATTGTGGTATGGGCCTTGACTCCAGTTACAAGGAAAGCCAAGTGGTTCATCACAGCCGGTGAGTCGAGTGGAGAGCCGATAGGAACCGAGCTGTGTTGAAAGTCGCAGTGTGGCACGTTGTGAAGAAGTTCAAAGAACAGTAAAATTGTAAAGGGGAGACCAGGTGCGGAAGGGACAGGCACCACGTGGGTGCTAACTTGAGAGACTGTGGTTGACCCAAGGCTGATTGAACCTTCAGATACCAGAAGGCCGTAGGAGAGCCGTCAAGATAGGTCAAAGTGGTCATACAGGAGGCAGAGCAAAATCCCTGTACAGTTGAAAGTCTTCGACCGACAAACTGTTAAGAAAAGCAAGGGAAGCGAATCCTATTAATATTGAAAGTAAAACGAATGCTGAATTGGCAAGAGTGTACCCGGCGGAGGGATGCCAAAGAAGAGGGGCGAAGTCTAAGGTCCAGAGAAACAGTGTATTGACAGACGTGAACCAGGCAGATGGATGTCCACGGAGAACTGTTTAAAAAGACCTTAAGGTTTTGTCGAAATTAGAAAAGCCACAGTGAAACCAGCAGAGGGAGGCTGAAGGAATTGAGAGGGGTCAGCTCTCAGAATAAGGGGGACCCTGGGGTGAAGAATCCTCACCCTAAGTAAAACAAGGAACACAAACTTTTATTTTGTTGAAGGAACTTTTGTTTTGTTATTTGAATACGTCAGGCCCTCGAAGGCGAGAGAGTTTCAAGAAGAACGAGGCTTGGCCAGCGATGGCTCTGATAGCTGAAAGCGGAACTGACGTCACGTGCTGACGAAGCTCGAGGGAGACAGTACTCTTCTCCAAGATCCCACCTTAGACAGTGCTAAAAACGTGGGGAAGGGTGACCCAAGCTACTGCGTCCTGACTTATTATTTGTGAACAATTCATGAGTTCCTTACAGTGGCCGGGTAACCAGTCGGTACAGCAGACAGGCAGGTCAGCAGGAGTGGGTGAGAGAGAAAGGGTATGGCTAGTAATATATAACTGGCCAATGGGGGCTTCCCTGATAAATGTATGCATCTTTGTGCTGTCAGGAGGAAAGAGATTAATGAGCAGGTTTACCTTTTAAACCAGGTCATTTGTGTCCAAGAATTTTCGAGAACCAGAATTCTGCCGGCTTTTATTTACTATCTGAGAAGTCATGAACGTGATGGGAACTTGCCTCTCTGGAAGGAGGGCCTTGATGGGTCACTACTGCCCTCTTGTGGATGAATGGTAACATTCTCTCAAATCAAAAATGCAAATGCTGTACGGCACTTAAGGCTGAACCTTCAGCGCGCTGACGTGCCCTGCACGTGACTACCTGGGCATGTGAGGTAAACGCCCGCCAAATAGCCATGTGATGGCAATATCTGCAAATGCGAGGATGGGCACGTGATGGGACACTTGCCGTGAAGCGTGAATGCCTGCAGAGTTGATGGCAAGAGCGGTGCAACGCTTTCACCATCTGTGCATTTCAGGACTTTAGAGAGAGATGTGCAAGGGGCCTACTGAGATTACTAGCCCATTAGGGACCCTAGCTCAGAGCCTGGTGGGAGCTCTGGATAACACCAGAGTAGAAGCCAACACGAGATTGGACACTTTTAGCGCCGTGATACCTCCGGGTGTGGACGCTGCCAGTAAGTACAATAAATAAATAAATACCGAACTCCTGCTCTGGCTGGAGGTTGACAGGCACTAGATTTCCAGAGAAGTCGGAGCAGAGCAGGCAGCGGCTGTAGATGGAGAGTAATTGTTGGCTTTATAATTAATGCAGTTGAAAACAGCGCCCAAGCACGCGGGGGAGAATGTTTTGGACTATAGAAGGGTATTGAATCTACTAAAACTGCCCCAGGGTAAGGGGAGAGAGCAGCACGAGGTCTTGCCTTGGCAAGGGATTGGCGTACCTTCAACTACGGGCCCTAAGACAGCAATGCATCTGCAAACACAAGATGCCAAAGTCAAGAACTCACTGTGTGGAGTGCTTTAAAATCCCCGTGACTGTGAGTGAAGTGAAAGAGACATCAGGGAGGGGCAAATCTGGGCGCTCTTTGATTATATCACGGGCTTCACATGGAATTAGGACACTGGCGACCTCATGGAATTATCACCAAACTTGTTTACCATTACAGCCACTCAGTCACACAGATATCCCGCGCGATTACCATTAGTGGTAAGGCAGTGTTAATCTCCATTTCTGGTGTCCATACGACTTCATGTCAGATTTACTATGAGCGGTGATTCCAGCAGGGTAAAGCCAAGGATTTTTGGGGAGGTCATTTGTCCACTTCATCACCAATCTCAGAATTCGTGCTAGAGTTCATTGGTAAAGTGGCATCAATTCTGTTCCTGGCATTTTACTGCCATTTCTTGCTAGGCCCCTGAAGTCCTTATGGGGCTGTAGGTCATTCAGAACAGATTCCTGCACCAAGTGCAGTTCCTCTAGCATCCTGGCACTGTTGAGTCTAGTGCTCTTATTCTTATGCTGTAAATCCAAGCTCTCCAGTTGCTTTTGAGTAGGACTCCCATGATCCCTCACCATTTACTGTGCTGGAGGTGCAGTCTAAAATAGCTACTGGATCAAGGGTTGCAGACCCCCGTTTAGGATGATAACCCAAAACACCAGTGGATAGTGGTAAGGCATGTGCAAACCCAAAGCTACCAACTCCACACATCCGGTCATGCTTATGGTGCGTGCATTAACATACACACTCTATGCAGAAGAAAAAAAGAAACAAAGAAACCTGCCTAACGATAGGGGTAATGTATGCGAGCACATACACCCAATCACTACCCAGATGCCTTGGACATGGGCGCAGATATTGAACACACAGGTGCGGCAACACACCCACCACCCTGATAAATTCAGACCCGCCTATCGCATGAACACACACACACAAACACACACACCGCCACCGAGGCACGCCGAGAAATACATGCGGATGACACATGGGGCAGCGCACACCTGAGTGTTCCGGAGGTTCCGGGCTAGAACTGAAGAGGACGATGCCCCTTGTTGTTTCCTATAGTGCAGCATTGCTGGACCCAAGTATTCAGGAAAGGGTGTAGTGTTGGCACTTACTTCTGGAGGAGGAAGCGCCCCTTCGGTGTGAACGATGGCCGATGCACAAGGTGCATCCCCTGGGATGCATGGCATTCCCTGGAGAATATGTAATGCTGGCCTGATATGTTCAAATCACTTAATTCTGAGATTTGGTCTTGCAGTTATGATTGGTTATTTGTAACGCGCTTAATTCACAGAGAGTGCTAAGCGCGGACCCGGGGATCAAACCTGTGGTGCTCCGTGTCGTCTTGCTTCCAAGGCGAGGACGTTGCCTCTGAGCTTTCCTCCCGAGTAGCATTTTGATTTTTTCTCAGGTTTCCTCATTAGGTAGCCCGGGAGCTGCTTGCACAGTCTAGTTTGGATAGTATTATAGAAATGATGGCCAGGACATCTGCGTGAATGTTAAGTAAGGCAAGATTCGGCATAACATGCACAGCTGGGAGAAACAGCTTGTGACGATGGCTTTAGGCTGTAGATCGAGAGTGAGGGTGTTGTCAATTGTTGCTCCAAGATTCCTGACTGTAGTCGATGGGTTTGGGCAAGGGCCCATCTCTTCAGGCCAAGTGACTGCGGTAGAGTTACGATCTGTAGGATTGCACATCACCAGTTCTGTTTTTGCTAGGATTGAGTTTTAGGCCCTCATTTCGAGTTTGCTGGTATCCCGCCAGCAATACGGACGGGATACCGGCAAACTGCACTTACAGTCTCCACTGCCCGATATACCGGTATTAACCGGATATTACGGGAGGCGCAGAGCCAGTAAGTTCTCGCTCCCATGGAGTCCCATAGGACTCTATGGACTGGGATTCACTGAATCACTGGCATTACTGGGGCCGGTGATTCAGGCTTTTATCTGCTGGTGGGGGCCTCTCTACCAGCAGGTCAGGTCAACCTGGACATCCGTGCCCCCGCCGGCAGACTTGTGCTTGGCGGCTCTGGAAAAAATGCCAATACTGGAATTACCTGCATTTTTTCCAGGAGCTCATTGTTGTAATGATGCCCTTATGCCCTCATTTAGAGTTTTCCGGTATCCCGCCACTAATACCGGTGGGATATCAGCAAAATGCACTTATTGTCTCCGTCGCCGATGTCCCAGTATTCCCAGGATATTATGGGTGGTGGAGAGTTGGTCCGGTAGGACTCCATGGGATGGGATTCACTGAATCAACAGCACCCCCATTACCGGTGCCAGTGAGTCAGGCATTTATCTGCCGGTGGGGGCCTGATCTACCAGCAGGTCAGGCCGCCGGGAGATCCGTGGCTTCAGCTTTGCCGATCTGGAAAAAATGCTGGTTCCAGAATTACCTGCATTTCTTCTGCCATTTTTTCCATACTGGCGAAGTTGTAATGAGGCCCCTAGCTTTTTGCTGTCATCCGGGCATATTTTTTATCTCTGGAGTGTTTGGTGATGGGTGGTTCAGAAATGTGTGGATTATTTGTGTGGTATCGGCGCAGTTGTAACAGGAGGGACCAGATCTGTTGATGAGGTCCATTAGGGGTGTAATGTAGGCATTGAAAAGTAGAGGTGAGATTATGGATCCTTGGGGTACTCTGCAGGTAGGTGGACGAGGCTGTGAATTGCAGGGGCCCAATACATTGGTTTCTGCTCTACTGCCTATAAAGAGTAAGGTCTACAAACATTGGAAATACTAACCTTAAGGTTTCTACTAACACTCAGGGGTAATGGAATTTTCTCTAACGTAAACTTAAGCAAACTTCCTCTTGCTACAAATTAAACCTTAAAGGAGTAGTGCGCTCAAAAATATTATTGTCCCGAGCGTTCGGGCATGTGTTTTTAAGCATACGTTGATCGATTGTAAAAACATTTCCTATGCCCCTTACCTCACTTTTACACATGTGAAATCAGGCTGCAGAGCGCAGCCATCTTGTGCTAATCTTATCTGTTGCTGCATCGCCCTAAGGTAAACTGCCCTGGTGGCACTAAATCATATCCCGCCCCTGAAGTTGACATCACTAGACGTGTACAGCATATTTCACAACGCCAATGCACGTCTCGTGCCAACGTTCTCTGCGCTGCAGCTAATGATGTGTCTCCATGGAAATGGCAGGACGCCTCTTTCCTCAATAAGTATAAATAGACCGCTTCTCATCAGACAACATCAGAGTTGCTTTTTCAATCGTTTCACTGTCTTTTTTGTGTATCCTGTGGCTCGTTTCTGCTCTGTTCAGCTATCTTCATTGCTCGTAGCCCGTGCGAACAGATACTAGTACTATCATTACTATCTATTTTAATGTTGTCGTATAATGGCAGCAATACAGCCCTACCAGTACGAGCCGGAGTATTCCGAGGGGGAATTAGTCGAAAGAGAAAGATGCGAAAACGATGGGGCTTCGGACAACAGTTGGGAAGACGAATCACCAGATCCTGAGCCAGAGCCTAGTCGCATGGACGACGTCTCCACCTGGTGTACCTGCAATCGGTGCAAGGTCATGCCAACCGAGGAGGAGAGCTGCTGCTGCCGAGAAAACTCTGGATGCTCGGCCTACATATTAGAAGAAGACACACCGGCGCTATGTGTTACCGTGCTGCATGACTTCAGAGCAGCCTGTCTCACAAGGTCTGTGTTGAGGTTTATGATTGTGCTTATGCACGAACTTCGCGCAACAGTTCGCCCTCGCAATCCAAGTAACGAGTAAGTGTACTCTAGATCTGATGTCACTTAGGCCACTGAAATTTCATGTTTGTCTCCTATATTGTCGTACCTTTGATCTAACACCGCCAAATTAATGTAGTCTTGCAATTTTATACATCACTCACAATTTGGGGAAATCATAGTGAGCATCTTATGTGTCTTTCACGTACAACCAAGAAACAAAATGTATCTGTGCCCCAAACGTTACGGAGTGCATAGCTGTTCACATTTGTAATGTGCCTACACTTTAAAGCCCAAGTTGATTGATCCATGAAGTAACATTTGTACTGGCAACTATGCCATAGGATACAAGATTGCATTTTCAAATAAGGTTTGATACACTAATCTTGTTTATTTAAATACAGTTTGTATGTTTCTCTTCCATAGGTGGTACAGTCAGGTGGCCTATCGTGCGTTTACATGGTGGCTTCATGGGAGGCTTGGACACCGCGTTTGACGAGTAATACCGCCTGTGCCGTTGGTGCCATTTGAGCTGAATTCCCCAGTGACAGTGGTCAGTACAGGGGATTTTCCCACACTTTGCTGCAACCTGAAGTAAACAATGTGTAGTACATTTGTGCCATCAACATCAGCAACAAAATAAAATACAACTGAACTTTTATGAATAGTTTACATTTTTCTGTGAATCAAGGACACGCTCACTTGTCCTGGCAGGGCTGGCAGGGTGGGAACGGCAAAACAGCATGTACACTTCAAAGGTGTCTTCCGCGCAGGGGGGGGGCATTGTGCACATGGCTTCCCCAGACCCACTGTCTCCAGGCATGCTCCCCGGAAGCAGACCGCGCCCATGCAATACACATAAGTGTGTCTCCATTTAGCAGTGTTCCGGCCCTTTTCTGAATGCCTCTTGGCCATCCTCCCTCCTACCCCCCTCCAGTATCAATGGCAGTTTGCACCTGTGGGCGTGCCCTCCTGAGGGGGCTGGCAGGACGGGAACGGCCAAGGTGCCAAACAGCATGTCCACTTCAAAGGTATCTTCCACACAGCGGACATTGAACATGGCCTCCCCAGACCGCGTGTCTACTGGCCCTCATTCACATCCACACCCACTTTTCTAATTCTTTATAAACCCCTTGATATTTATGCTGAGAACATCTATGAGAACTGAAAGTCAGCTCGTCATCGTGCTACCTGTGAACATCTGTGAGCACTGAAAGTCAGCTCGTGATCGCGCTACCTGTTCTCCTGCTACTAACTACCCTGCTAGCTGAATCTGTTTGTTAGTCAAGGTAAGGGCAGGTCACATAATCATCTGTTTTTGATCTCTAAATTTCTATCTATTTCGAACGAATGTACCCAGTAGTGTTATGTTCGTTCATCTCATTGCCTTTACCATTGTCTTCTGTTTAATTTGTTCTGTTCTTGATATATAGCAAATGTCATCAGTGTAAATTGGGATAGAATTGCATCCTTCGCGGACCATATTATAACCATGCTTCCTTTTAATGCATGAAAGTACATTCAACGGATGAGTAACACGTTACGATTTGCATTACATCAATCAATTCTGTATGAAAGTTATCCTAGTGTATAGTCGACTACGCTACACAGGTTTTGCAACGTGACCAAAACAAACATTGCATAGAAAAAGTATGATATAATTCCATCTTTCTCACGCATTCATGTAAAACATTTTTGTAGCTATGTGTACTTTCTTTTACAGATTTTTCAAGAATGCTAGCTTGCATGGTTTACGGTTGCTGTTCTAAGAATCATAACAAACCTAAGGGCACAATAATGCACACATTCCCAGATCTAATAAGAGAATGGGTTAGATATTGTGAATTTGCGCCGGGCGAGCTTCAGAGTAGAGCCCAGGATGTCTTGGGGGACTTGGGGGCGATTGATACCACAACTGCAGCCTGCACTTTACTCCTGATATGTACGACCAATCGCAGTACACAAAGAAGCATCAACCCAGAACATCTCGTAAATTGCTTCCAAATGCAATTCCAACTCTATTTATGCACACGCTGGACCAGGTGATTCCCAGATGATGAATTAGCTGTAGGACTTGGGGTTTTGAACAGGTAAACTACATGAATGGATTGGTGGTTTCGGTGTAAATGTTTCTTACTAAACTTTGCATATTTACCAGATTGTATTACTTTATAACTATACCACATTTTGCTAGACATCTGTCCCTGGTTTTAGGAGCATCATAGAAACTAATTATGAACATAGAAAAGTATGGCATAGTGCCCTTTGGAATAAGCATAATCTTTTTGTAATCGGTTGCTTTACATGTCAATTCTTTTAGGTGAGCATATTGACTGAAGCACAGACCATTGGTGGTGACAATATCACAGACACGTGCAGTATACCAATGGTGAGCCATACAGGCTTACAGAAGTTCACATTATTGAGAGTTGGATCATCCCACATATCTAATGCAAATCTAAATTTCCTTTTACCACTTCATGACAATGCACTGAAAATGAAGGAGCAAGATTCTGCATCCATTTCTTTTCTGGAGTCAAAATCAACTTTGAGCGCCTATCAGGTAGTTTTATTTCGCTTTTCGATTACGGAATGTATTATGCATGTAATTTTAAATAATATGAAATAGTTTACGTATCGTATCCTTTTTTTACATGAACTGTAATTTATGGGTTTTTATTTATATGTACAATTGTCTGAAACCTATTGTCTCTGTTCAATTTCACTGTTTTCATCCATACTAAAACAAGTACTGTGTTGCAGGGGGATGCTGGTACTTCTACTATAATTACATCATCCTTTGGAGCTAGTCCAGAGTATGAGGTATGCGTACTGACAGTTCCCTTGAATGAAAGAAAGTCAATCCTACATCTGATACTATTAGACAGTGACATTCATATAAACGTGCAGTATTTTAAACTTTTATCATTTCAGTTCTAACGTTACAATTTATACCCTAATGCACTATTTACGAGGGTATGTATGTAAGCGAAGTGTGCGATGAAAGAATTTGATTTCAAATACGATTGACTTTTTTTTAATGAATATTCTATTCAAGAGATGTATACAATGACGGGAATTAGAAGAGGGGGCACATGGATCAGAGGCAGTGGACCTGCTTGCTTGTGCGGTCGTTACATTGAAGAACACGGTTTCACAGAAAATCAAAAAAACAAGGGTAATTTACAAACAATTTAGGTTACGAAAAGTGTTTTGGGCTGGTGTTGTCTTCATAACATGTATTTTTTAATCTAAAGTGCTATATAACGTAAGTTGGATTTACATTGAACATGTTTTTACAACCCATCTGTCAGGGTTCCGTTTGATTCCTCTTTTTCTTGTCATAGATCTGGTACACACAGGAAGAAACATTCCCGACTCCCCAGTAGGTTTGACAGTATTCGTTTGAATTCAGGATTATCATTAAAGCCTCGGAACCCTTGTTCATCCCTGTCTACACGTTCCTTCAGAGAACGCTATGGGTTGCCTTGGAAACGCTGGCACCTGTTGCAATCACATAGACGTTCAAGCCTACGGCGGTGCGTTGTGTGTGCGGTCAGCTGATCAGTATATTAACCCCGCCCACGCTGCACGGTGTTGCTTCTGAATTTTGTAATTCCAAGCTTTGTGTTTTGTTACCTTGTTATCCAGTTCCTCGTACCCCTGGTCTGCTCCTGGACCTCCCTTGCTTGTTCTTTGTCATTGCTTAATTGGTATTTGTTGTTGACTCGGAACGTCCACGGATTGCCTTCGCCTCATCCCTTCACATCTTACCTGCCTGTTTCCAAACCGGAACGTCCACGGATGGCCTTCGCCTCATCCCTTCACATCTTACCTGCCTGTTGCCAAACCGGAACGTCCACGGACTGCATTCGTCTCATCCCTCGCGTCTTACCTGCTTGTTGTCAAACCGGAACGTTCACGGACTGCATTCGTCTCATTCCTCACGTCTTACCCTCTTGTTGCGAACCCGGAACTCCTATTGGACTGCTTCATCTTCAAACCATTGTCACTTCTTCCTTCTTTTTTGGCCCGAAGACTCTAAGGAACTTAAAGGACATTAGCGCAACGGCACAAGGATCAAAGACTTCTTAGGCGTCCACATGCCGGCGGGAATAGGAAACAAGACTTTCTGTTTCCAGGACATTTACTTAATCACAGCAACTTCCTCTTCAGAATTCCTCACGGACAATCATTGGTAAGCACACAACCGCCTGGTTCTTCTGTTTCTTACTATCTTGTACTCATGGTAATAGCTACCTCTCTTGTTTCAGGATACTCACCAACCTAGCTTGGCACTTATCAGTCCCAGTCTCCATTTCTATCTTGTGAGTATCTGCTCATCACCTTGCTTAGTTATTTCGTTGTATTGAGTCTTACCTTTAATACTTGGTTACTTTCTCTTGCAGCCAGCTGTTTAGGTACCAGGGCGTACCAATATTTTCGGGCAATACTCACCTCAATCTGTCCTTTCGTACTCTTGAGGGGTATATTGTCAGAAGGACTCAATTGCATCACGACGTGTCAAGCCACCACTGCTGGATTAAGCCTTGGGTCCTAACATATTCAGAAGCCTTTAAAAATGGAAGAAGCCGCTGATCATTTGGCGGCTTTATCCAAAGTGGTGGCTGACCTCAGGGCCGACGTGACAGCAGCACATGATGCAACTCAACGTTGTATTATTGAGTTACATGCTGGCTTGCAGTCAAGGGCTGGAGCTTCTAGTCCTTGTGCGGATTCTGCTGCAGGAAGAGCTCAATCGAGAACGGAGTCAGGGCCTGTTAACATGGCAGCACAGTTTCCGTTGGCTCCTCCAGAAAGGTTCCTAGGTGATCCTAAGACCTTTCGAACGTTCATTAATCAGTGCCGCTTGCATTTCATGTGTAGGCCTGTCTCCTTTCCGGATGCTACTACAAAGGAAACTTTTGTTTTTTCTAACAATGGGGGTACTGCGGCAGTATGGGCCAATCCCCTGCTGGAACAAAGTAGCCTGTTACTTTATGATTGTGAGGCACTGATTACGGCAATGACCCGTGTCTTTGATACCAGATATAAATCACAGGCTACAGACCTGGAATTGCTTTCTTTGCAACAGAAAAACAGTTCCCTTTTGGATTATTTGGCTAAATTCAACCAGGTAGTTGCAGAAATGGATTGGCCAGATGAAAAGAAAGCTGCTTTGTTCTATAACGGCCTCTCGGAAGGCTTGAAGGACGTTTTAGCAACGGTACCGGTTGTACCTAGTGGTTTCCCAGAATTGGTTGACCTTGTGTTACAAATTGACGCTTGCAAGGCAGGACGAAAGGACGAACAAAGAACCACCATAGCCGTCCCGCCTGTGTTGACACCTGTTTCAACATCCGAGCCAATGCAGATTGGTGCCATTCGAGGCCCACTTAGCCCCACAGAAAGAGAGCTTCGAAGGGCCAATCATTTATGCTTCTATTGTGGCTCGTCAGAACATTACTTGAAGCTTTGTCCCAAGAAACCTAAGAAGGCGGGAACGCCAAAGCTCGACAATAGACGGGGTCCCTTTGTCGAATCAAGTTGTCATGGACCCCAGATCCTCGGTTCCTTTATCGGTATTGGCCACCTTGTCTTGTCCATCTGAGAAACCCTGGTCTGTTGAACCCATTCTTGATTCAGGTGCAACCGGAAACTATGTGGACGCTCAATATGTTTGTGATCATTCCATTCTGTTGCTTTCAAAGAAAACTCCAGAGTTAGTCAATGCATTGGACGGTACATCCCTGATCTCTGGTCTGGTGACAGAACAAACCATTGACTTTGTGTTATCAATTGGTAACACATATTCAGAGGTCATCAATTTTGATGTCATTTCAGCTCCAGAACTCAAGCTGATTTTGGGACTGCCCTGGTTAACTAAACACAATCCCATCATCGATTGGGTGTCACGTTCTGTTGAATTTACCTCGGACCAATGTCAGGAGTCTTGTCATGTATCTATGGTTGAATCAGAAAATCCTAGTTCCATGCTTCTGGATGCAGTATTTACTATCGGGGCTATCACTACAGTGCTCCTTCCTAAAGAATATGATTCTTTCTGGGATGTTTTTGATAAAAAGGCGGCAGAAAAGCAACCTCTGCATCGTCCCCATGATTGCCCGATTGAACTACTGGCAGAGGACTGTATTCCTTCTGGTAGAATATAGTCACTCATGCAAAAGGAGGACGTAGTGCTAAAAGAGTACTTAGAACAAGCACTCAGTAAGGGATTCATTCGTCCCTCTAGGTCTCCAGCAGCATCGCCTCTTTTTTTTGTTCCTAAAAAAGAGAGAGACCAACGCCCCTCTATCGATTACAGAGAATTGAATGCAATCACAGTCCGGAATCAGTATCCAATTCCTCTGATTTCAGTCCTGTTGGTTCAACTGGGTTCTTCCAAGTTTTTACCAAACTGGATTTAAGGGGAGCCTATAATCTGGTGGGAATCAGAGAAGGTGACGGATGGAAGACAGCCTTTAAGACAAAGTACGGTCTTTTTTGAATATTTGGTCATGCCATTCGGCTTATGTAACGCCCCAGCTACGTTCCAGTATTTCATCAATGATGTTTTGATGTTTTCAAAGATTTACTGGACTGGTTCATGGTTGTCTATCTTGATGATATTCTCATTTATTCCTCTACCTACAAAGAACAAGTCCAACACGTCTCCACTGTTTTACAGAGATTGCGTGAAAACAGTCTCTATGGTAAATTGGAGAAGTGTGTCGTTCATGCCGATCAGGTGGAATTCTTAGGATACGACATCACCAGTGAGGGTGTTAAAATGAGCAATAATAAGGTTAAAGCGATCCTGGACTGGCCTGTCCCAACTAATGTAAAATCCCTTCAGTCATTCTTAGGGTTTGCAAACTTTTACAGGCGGTTCATCCATTCCTTTTCTGCTATCACAGCTCCCTTGACAGCACTAACTAGCTCCAAGAATCGCTTTGTCTGGACTGATCAAGCCCAAGAAGCATTTGACATGCGTAAGTCCTCGTTTGCTTCAGCTCCGGTGCTCCAGCATCCGGACCAAAAGCATCCATTTGTTGTTGAGGCCGATGCCTCTGATCAAGCTATTGGGGCTATTCTTTCCCAGAGATGTGAGGACACAGGTCTATTACATCCAGTGGCCTATCATTCTAGAAAACTTACCAAGTATGAGATGAATTATACGATCACGGAACGTGAACTACTAGCAATATGTGACACATTCCTGGTGTGGAGTCATCATCTATTGGGTACTATTGCTCCGGTACAGGTCTTCACCGACCACCGTAATCTCCTTGCTCTTAAATCAGTACACTGTACCACCGCCCGCCACGCACGTTGGCATGAATTCTTTTCAATGTACAACTTCCAAATCACTTACCGTCCCGGAAGTTTGCATTCAAAGGCAGATGCATTATCCAGATTGAATGAAGGTGGACAGACGCCTGTCTGGGAAGGGAAGGTTTTACAGCCGTCGTTTGTCATTTGTTCTTGTACTATTGATTCATCTTTGAAGGGTTTGATTCAATCCTGGATGGCGACCAATCCTCCAGAACGCCATGACTATGAGATGGAAATCACCCACTCAATGCCATATGTACAAGGGCAGCTTTATCTTCCTACACCTGCAACCCGTGTGTTGGCTCTCCAGTGGTGTCATGATGTTTTAATGGCCGCACATCCGGGTAGACACAAGACTCTTGAGTTGCTAAAACGATGGGCATTCTGGCCTGCTATGACTAAGGATGTGTCGGATTACTTCCGAAATTGCACTATTTGTGCTCAGTGCAAGGGTACGGCGTCCAAACCAATGGGATTGATTCATCCCATGCCTGTCCCAAAAGAACCTTGGCTAATGATTTCAATGGACTTCGTGGTAGAATTACCTCTTGTCAGAGGCTGTGATACCATATGAGTGGTCATAGACTACTTTTCTAAGATGGCCTTGTTTGTCCCTTGCCAAGGCATGCCTTCTGCTCCGGTCCTAGTGGAATTGTTCTTGCAGCACGTGTTTTGTCATTTTGGCCTGCCAGAAATCATCATCACTGATCAAGGTTCACAGTTTACCTCCCGTTTCTGGCGTCATGGGTATTGATGGACGTTACTCCATGGTCTATCACCCTGAAACTGATGGGCAGATAGAAAGGGCAAATGCCACTATGGAACAATTCTTACGCTGTCTAATAGCTCAACATCAAGAATCATGGTTAAATGTTTTGGGAGCAGCAGAATATGCGCACAATAATTCAGTCCATTCGTCCACTGACACCACTCCGTTCTTTGCCCTTTATGGTCTACATCCAAGGTCAATTCCTAGAGATGTTATTCTTACCACTGACAATCCGGCAGCTCAAGACTGCATCCGTGATTTCATTTCTTTGAGCGAGACGGTCTCTGATCACTTGGAGGCTGCGCAACGGCAAGCTAAACTAGATGCAGACAAGCACCGGACTCAGCCCCTGATTATCAACCCGGAATGCTGGCCTGGTTGGCTTCTAAGAACCTCCATTTGCCTGGTCGTAGATGCTTGGTACCTCGTTTTGTGGGTCCTTTTCCTATTAAGGGCGTACTCAATCCTTTGGTAGTCCATTTAGAGTTGCCTTCCCAGTGGAAGATCCATCCAGTCTTTCATGTTTCCCTTTTGAAACCATGTCCTACAGGCACCCACCTCCTTTCTCGTCCAGCACCGTTATGGTTAAGGGGGTGGAGGAGTACGAGGTTAAAGCTATTCTGGATGCGAAGAAGATACGTGGGGTTTGTCATTTTCTCATTGACTGGAAAGGATATGGTCCGGAAGAGCGTACATGGGAACCTGAGTCGAATGTACATGCTCCTCTCCTCATGTCCCGGTTCTTGTCCTCCCATTCCGGGGATCTTTCTTTGGGGGAGGAAACTGTCAGGGTTCTGTTTGATTCCTCTTTTTCTTGTCATAGATCTGGTACACACAGGAAGAAACATTCCCGACTCCCCGGTAGGTTTGACAGTATTCGTTTGAATTTGGGATTATCATTAAAGCCGCAGAACCCTTGTTCATCCCTGTCTACACGTTCCTTCAGAGAATGCTATGGGTTGCCTTGGAATCGCTGGTGCCCGTTGCATTCACGTAGGCGTTCAAGCCTACGGCAGCGCGTTGTGTGTGCGGTCAGCTGATCAGTATATTAACCCCGCCCACGCTGCATGGCACTGCTTCTGAATTTTGTAATTCCAAGCTTCGTGTTTTGTTACCTTGTTATCCAGTTCCTCGTACCCCTGGTCTGCTCCTGGACCTCCATTGCTTGTTCTTTGTCATTGCTTAATTGATATTTGTTGTTGACTCGGAATGTCCATTGATTGCCTTTGCCTCATCCCTTCATGTCTTACCTGCCTATTGCCAAAACCGGAACGTCCATGGACTGATTTGTCCCATCCCTCACGTCTTACCTGCTTGTTGACAAACCGGAACATTCACAGACTGCATTCGTCTCATTTCTCACGTCTTACCCGCTTGTTGCCAACCCGGAAATCCTATTGGACTGCTTCATCTTCAAACCATTGTCACGTCTTCCTTCTTTTTCGGCCCAAAGACTCTAAGGAACTTAAAGGACATTAGCGCAAAGGCGCGAGGATCAAAGGACATTAGTGCAACGGCGCAAGGATCGAAGACTTCTTAGGTGTCCTCGTGCCGGCGGGAATAGGAAAAAAGACTTTGGGTTTACCGGACATTTAATTAATCACAGCAACTTCCTCTTCAGAATTCCTCCAGGACAATCATTGGTAAGCACACAACTTCCTGGTTCTTCTGTTTCTTACTATCTTGTACACATGGTAATAGCTACCTCTCTTGTTTCAGGATACTCACCAATTTAGCTTGGCACTTATCAGTCCCAGTCTCCATTTCTATCTTGTGAGTATCTGCTCATCACCTTGCTTAGTTATTTCGTTGTATTGAGTCTTATCTTTAATACTTGGTTACTTTCTCTTGCAGCCAGCTGTTTAAGTACCAGGGCATACCAATATTTTCGGGCAATACTCACCTCAATCTGTCCTTTCGTACTCTTGAGGGATATATTGTCAGAAAGACTCAATTGCATCACGACGTGTCAAGCCACCACTGCTGGATTTAGGCCTTGGGTCGTAACACCCTCTCCTAGAGGCCCGGAATGAAAAGAAGTATAAAGACACAGACAACAAATGAAACCAAAGATGCTGCTTGCCAAACAGATTTCACCATGGAGCAACTATTATTTGAGGCGTGGCGTGGTCCAGTAAATAAGCAGACTCGAGATGCTTATGCCCAATGGCCAGAAAATTAATTGAATGTGACCTGCGAAGCAAGCAAAGCATCTTTGGACCATTGTTACAGTGTGAGAACTCAACAAGATGAAGAAGAAACTGAATATAAGGAAGATGCTTTTGAATTACTCAGTGACCACTTCACACAATCTACACCCGCAAAAAAAGGGCTACCCAATAAACAATCGACATTGATGGTTTCTCCAATTCGTGTGCAAATAACACAAGCTGAAATAGCAGACACTGAAGCCTAAATGCAATTGCCCGAGGAACTTTCCAAAGATCTCGACTTCAGTGTGTCTAGTTTGCCCGATATGTCCACCACAGTTGAGTCACAACCCACATTCATGCAGGGCGATAGTCTACTAAAGGAGCACAAATACATTGTATTCGACAGCTGCCTGGTAGAGATTATACTGATGCTGAAATGTGTCCATCCAGTGAGGGTGAAGTATGCGGGCAGCCATTGGTGAATGTGACTTGTGTATCACAAGGCACTAACCTGAAAATCCAAGCCACCTGTGCCCTGCTCCATGCTACATTTTCATGGTCCACTCAACCGATGCTGGGCAAAGTGCCAGCTGGAAATCTACTGTGTGCAGCAGCTTTACTTTTCAGTGGCTCTACTTTAAGTAAATTGTCCAGTTTCTGTACATTTGTGGGACTTCAGTTCATCTCTAAAACGTAGTACTACAAATATCAACAAGAATATTTATTCCCCGCTATTAGTGAAGCCTGGAAAATTAAACAAATGTCAATTGAAAGGACATTCTCTGCCAAACGGTTCAGGCTAACTGGCGATGGACAGTGTGACAGCCCCGGATTTTCAGAAAAGTACTGCACATACCACTTTCAGGACATGGAAACTAAAGTTCGGTGGTCATGCAGGTGTCCGAATGTAAATCCTCAGTGGCCATGGAGAAACATGGTTTTATAAAATCCCTGCAAGATCTCCAATCAAGGGGAAAGCAAGCAGACCTCATATCTACCGACAGACATGTTTCAATAGCCAAGCCCATGCGAGAGCAGTTTCCAAACATTCGCCATCAATTTGATGTATGGCACGTTGCCAAATCAATCAATAAAAAAATCACAGCTGCTGGTAAAAAAAAGGGTTCTGAAAATATTACACAGTGGTCTCAGTCTTTCAGCAACCATCTTTGGTGGAGCTCCAAAACTTGTGATGGGTGTGTGGAAATTCTACTTGAAAAATGGCACTCATTGATGCACCACTGTTCCAACATTCACTCATGGACAGAAAACCTACATTTTCCCCAATGTGCACATCAACCTTTATCGGAGGAACAGGAACGCAAGAAGAAGTGGTTGTTTCCATCTTCACTTCCACACAAAGCTCTTGAGAAGATCGTGTTTGATAAAACTCTATCAAGAGATCTGAAAGGACTCACAGAATTCTGTCACAAGGGAGATTTGAAGGTGTTCCACAATATGTGCCTGAAGTACAGGCCCTAGAGGTTGCATTGACAATTGCATTCATGCAGGATGAGAGTCTACTAAAGGAGCACAAATACATTGTATTCAACATCTGATTGGTAGAGATTATACTGATGTTGAAATGTGTCCATCCAGTGAGGGGGAAGTATGCGGGCAGCCATTGGTGAATGTGACTTGTGTATCACAAGGCACTAACCTGAAAATCCAAGCCACCTGTGCCCTGCTCCTTGCTACATTTTCATGGTCCGCTCAACCGATGCTGGGCAAAGTGCCAGCTGGAAATCTACTGTGTGCAGCAGCTTTACTTTTCAGTGGCTTGACTTTTAGTAAATTGTCCAGTTTCTGTACATTTGTGGGACTTCAGTACTGCAAATATCATCGAGAATATTTATTTCCCGCTATTAGTGAAGCCTTTTCACCAGTGTGCACATGGACCGTTATCACTTCACTTCCACACAAAGCTCTTGAGATAAAACTCTATCAAGAGATCTGAAGGGACTCACAGAATTCTGTCACAGAGGAGATTTGGAGATGTTCCACAATATGTGCCTAAAGTACAGGCCCAAGAGATTGCATTTTGACATAGACGGGATGCAATATCGAACATTACTAGGGGTATTAGCGCATACCGAGAACATAGGGATAGAACAATTGAGAACTGCAGGAAACTTTGAGATGCTTCGTTACACAATGGCCTTTGCAAAAAGAAGCAAAATATGGGTGGTCAAGCCAATATACCAGGCAATGGAATTCGATTTTGTGAAAGATCTCACTTCGACTGTGTTGGACATGCATACTCATGGAATCGCTCATGATTTTGTTCCTAGGACACATACATTGTTTGTTTGTTTGTTTAGTATTTATTATGCGTGCCGGACCCAAAGGTATCAGGGCGCAGGAAGTAAGAAGTCATACAGCTTAGTACATAGTTACTTTGGTTACAAGATAATGGCATTTGAAGAAGAAACAACTAGTTTAGTAAAAATGGGATATATGCATATAGTGATCAGTGGTGTGACAAAACAACAGACAGTCAATATTAGATATAATGTACAAATGTTTACATAAGTGGTCAAATTCAATGAGTTCAATTTTCATCAGTCGCTAATTACATTTTGTCTGAATTTAGTAAAGGTTTGGTCTATTCTGAGTGTGTTGGGCAGTGAGTTCCATAGTTGAGCTGCTTTAACTGGGAAGCTGGTACCTCAATAGTGGATAGTTTAAAGCGAGGCACCTGAAGGCAGTTGGAGTTAGCACGTATCATGGGTCTAGTAGAGGTTTTTCTAGAGAATCTTTCTATTAGGTATCGGGAGGTTTTGTTGTTGAGGCTTTTGTGAATGAGGGATGCTGTTTTTAGTTTTATTTTCTCCAGTGTGGAGAGCCACTTGTGTTTTCTTCTAGTTATGTTATTTCCTGGAGATATTGAGTGCTGCTCTAAGGGCATTGTTTTGGAGTATCTGTATTTTGTTGGTGATATATTTGTTCGCTCCAATGTTGAGGGCATTACAATAGTCTAATCTGGATAGATGAGAGCTCTTGCTAGGTTCATGCAGCTGTTAGCTGAGAGGAAGTGTTTGCTAGCTCTAATTAGTTTGCATGTATAAGCTGTTGAAGAGGCTAGGGAGTTTACCTGTTTTGTGAATGTTAGTGTAGAGTCTAAGTAAAAACCTAGTGTTTTTACTTCCTTGGCAACCTTAATAAGGTTCCCATCAATGATGAATGATGAGTAGTTTGTACCAAGTCTAGTGAGTAGAGGTGCGGATCCCAGGATGAGGAGCTCTGTTTTATCATTGTTCAGACAGAGGCTGTGAGTGGCCATCCAGGTCTAAACGATGCTGTAAATTCTATCCACCAAGGCTGAATTCTTGCAGTAGTCCCCGGTAAGTGGTAGGAGGATCTGGGTATCATCTGCATAGTTAGTGTAGGTGATACCCAGACGGTCTAACTCATTAAACAGGGGCTTGGTGAATATATTATACAGGGTTGGAGAGACACAGGAGCCCTGGGGAAGCCCACACGTGATGGGGATAGGGTCTGCAGCTGCTGAGAGTGAGAAGACCCTCATGGTTCGGTCACTTAGAAAGGATCGTATCCACGTAATGGCCTCGCTGGAGAAATGGGCAGCTGAGTCCAGGTGGCTACAAAGGACATTGTGGTACACCAAGTCGAAAACATTGCAAATGCACCCTGTTAACCGAAAGCAGACCTTGTGGAACAGTTCACTTCCTGGTTTAAATGATTAGCAGCTATTTATATGTTCAACAATGTTTATACATTGTACATGACCAATGTAAATCTCTTTAACTTGAATTTCAAAGCTATTAAAAGTATAAATTGTCCAAATAAAGCATCCAAATTGTCTTTTCAAATGTATTCTCTTTGTCAATTGTCCAAATAAAGCATCCAAACTGTCTATTCAATTGTATTCTCTTTGTCAATTTCTTTTTGCAAGAAGTGCCTGTTGGTGGTTGCCATTCAGTGTAACTCTGTGCTTTCACACTTCCCGCTTTCGTCGAGCTCTTGTGGGTCCTTCGCTGATCGGGGGAGGGTCCGATGGATATCAGCATGAAAGCAACTGCAGGGTCTGCAGTTGCCTTAGCTAGCACATGTCCAAATAGCTGAATAAATACGCGCCCTACTAAAGAATGAGACCTAGGCTAGATGACAAACTTGGCATGCAAGAACTACTCACTGTACGAAAAACAACACATGAAAGGGGTGTTGGTGTGAAATAGGTGCATTCTGACATATATTTTTATGGGGGCATTGTTAGTGGTCGTTCCTTTTGGATGCCTTATCAGAAGGGCCAATCTTTGATTTTGCGGCCTTTGGAGTCTTACGATTTCAAACACAGTGGGGATAGGTGTTAGTGTTACCAAAATATATGACCACTCCTGATTAGGTATATCTAAGGTGAATTTTAGGTGATGCGGGGGTAGGGTATGGGGACCAGATGCGTTCAAAGGGAACTGCGGCCTGGCAGGAGAGGTTTGGAGATGTCATGAGTCAGTCAGCAGAGACGGATTGAGCACAAAGGTTGGAGCAGGGATTGGTGTGGCATTCTCGTAAGAGCACATTTTGTCAGGCCTCGAGACTCACTACTTGCAAAAATGAATAGCTGCATTGCCGTGGGAACAGGAGACGGGCTGAGCTGACAGGTGGTGGGGGATGGCTGTGCTAGGCACTGGGAGAGTTAGCAGTTCACCAGAGGGGCAGAGGGACTCTAAAAATAAGGCATTTGGAAGTAAACAAAATCAGGTTCAAAACATTATCAGAGCGATAATACACTTATATGAAACATGGGTGATGCAAATAGGTACAGGAGTGGTGGAGGTGTCTCCCACCTTAGCTTAGACGTCATTTGACCGGTACAAGAATGGTTCAGGGAGGCGGGATATACCGCCTCTCCTCCAAAATGTGTTAGTGTGCGCAAAGTTTACTGGAGATGGAAGCTCACTTGTATTTATGACTTGTGAGTGCCTCACGTTATCCGCAGAGCATATTCCTCCTCGAAAACAGGGCATACGCAGATGTGACAATGGGGAGGATACTAACTGGAAGTGTTTTCATAAAATAAGTAAATCACTATAAATTTTACGCGCCATTGGCGGATGCCAGCAAACAATTTGTTCTTTTTCGAAAATATTTCAAATGCCACGTTGGTCTGCAGGGCTAATCGCTCCCATGGGAGTGAATGTCATCACGTTTGATATTTGCTTGTGAGCTGTGCACACCCACACATGCTACACTGTATGTTTTTGATTTGTGGCTTTCATTCACCAAAAGCAAACTTACCATAGGCACTTATAACAAGCTTTGATTGGTTTTCGTCCTCGGAAGAAAGGGAGGATTCGGAATGGAATGAATGAAGGGAGGTGTGTAATACCATCAAATATGATAAGGTTCACCGTTCCAAAACTGGACAAAGGAACATGTAATTTCATTTTATGAAAATTTGTTGATCTGAACGGACACTCTGCGTTACGCTGAGAGAATGGAAATGCAGAATATTATGTACGTTTTACTGTAGACGAGTTTATAGACTAACAACTCAAGGTTTCATTTTATGACCGGTATTGCTGGCTAACGTTTTTGGTCCTTGGAAGAAAGGGAGGATTCGGAATGGAATGAATGAAGGGAGGTGTGTAATACCGTCAAATATGATAAGGTTCACCATTCCAAAACTGGACAAAGGAACATGTAATTTCATTTTATGAAAATTCTTTGATCTGAACCGACACTCTGTGTTACGCTGAGAGAATGGAAATGCAGAATATTATGTATGTTTTACTGTAGACAAGTTTATAGACTAACAACTCAAGGTTTCCTTTTATGACCGGTATTGCTGGCTAACATTTCAATGGGTTGTTGTTTTTGGCATATTGTAACGACACGCAAAAGCAACCAGTGTGAACTTGTCTTTGTCCCGGGCACATGGGCGGTCCAGCACCGAAATGCATGGAGATTACATCAGGGTTCCCACAGGTTCCAACAATGGCAAATTCTATGCTAATATTCCATTAAAATGATGTGTATGTGTTCTTTGAATTTTTCCGTCAGCTTCCGCATCGGCATCCCATCACAAGCTAAACATACTCCATAGCACTAACCTCTCAAGCACATCGTAGACTCCAACATTCCACAATGTTTTCTCTGTGTTTGCATTGTTTCACGTTTGTTTTCATCATTAGTTTTCACATGGTGCATAATTAATGGGTAAATTGATAAATTAGAATAAAGAACGGCTACTGAGACACATTTCTGTTATGTTTTCTACACAGCTACATCCTCCCATTCTGCAAATGTCATCATTTCCAGATACCAATTGATGGCTTCTTCAGCAGGCAGTTGCAAATACACCAAAATGGCTGGCTTTCCATCACGCTGTTTTGGGATGATCGCCCCGAGCTGATATGCCCTTTCGCGGTACCAGCTACACGGAGCAACTTGACATCGTTTAAGGTGGTCTAGCAACAAGCTGATGCCAAAGCTTTGCGATTCATGGTGAGTCCAATGCGCTTCTTATACCCAAAGTAACACTGTGTGACTCACGATAAACATATATGGATTGAGTGCAAAGAAAGAAATTACCAATGTGGTTGAATATGGAAATCGGTGTTTGTTCTCGGAGCGTTTATTGTGAAATAAAAGCACATTATAAATTACAGAGTATTGCGGTTTCCTTTAAAAATAGTGTCTTGTATTCAGAATTGGGATCTGCTCTGCTGTGGGAGGATGTGTGTTGATATTCTGGGTTCTGCGTCAACTGATGTCAAGACGTAGGAGATGACTGGGCACGTTTTTCTATGCTGCACAGTAACATCATGGAGAAAGGCGGAGAATATCACTAGGAATGGTGATGTCAGTTGCAGGGGCGAGGATATGATTTAGTGCTGCAGGGGCACTTGAACTTAGGACGATGGATAAACGGATAAGATTAGCACCAGATGGCCGCTCCCTACTGCCTGATTTTGCATGTTTAAAAGTGAGGAAAACTACGGTAAGGTGCATAGGAAATGTTTTTACGATTGATGAACGTATGCTTAAAAACGCATGCCGAACGCTTGGGACAATAATATTTTTGAGCGCACTACTCCTTTAAGGTCAAGGATCACATGGACATTTCTGGAGCATCAAGAGCAGTCACACTGGTTTTTGAACCGCTCGACCTTCTTTGCAGAAAGTTTCAAAGGGCGTGTGAACTTCGTTTGAGAAAGTTGTGGGGGCCTGAATCACCCAGACCCCGAGGACCGCTCGGAGCTGGGAGTCGCCCTCCAAAGACTACACACACATACATGGGCCAGTGCTAGACAAACACATTTTTATTGCACACCAGTGTACTACAAAACTGTCCCTGTCCCAGAAACCCCCTCCCTAACCAACGTCATTTCCCTTTGCCCTGGCCCAAACATAGGCCTTCCCCTCACAACTATGAGGGAGGGCTATGCACCCTAATAAACAACATGATCTCACCCCCTTTTTTAACATGCCAGCTTAACTTACAGTTCTCTCATTGCTTCAATCAGTCTCTGAGGTTTTAGGCACATCGTTGAGGTTGTGTCGGTAGGCTGGGAACACTCATCCGGGGTGGGCCATCCAATTCTCTGCTGCTGGCCTCCTCTTCCAATTGTTCTCCGTCCCCTAGATAAGAGTCATCAGAGAATGGCTTGCTCTGGTCACCTTGACAATATTCCCATGCAGAGGGTGTTATGCCTTGAAGCTTCTTGAAGTGGAAGAAATTCTGCGTGGTGTCCAGTCAAAGTTTCGAAACATTAGTTTTGAATGTCAAAAGTTCTGACACAAAAGTGTCGAGAAAAAAAGTTTAGAATTTATTTATTTAATATTGAAGGGTTTATTTTAATTTACTATAGGTAAATAAGTGTTTAAAAAAGATGTAAATATTTATTTATTTTTTTAAATCGAAACTTTTTTTCAACACTTTTGTGTTGGAACTTTTGCCATTCGAAACTTTGACTGTCGAAACAGTCACTAGGAACCTTTCTGCATTATGGTCTCATGCTGCTCACCACAAGCAGTTATCATGGTTCCTCTCTTGTTGGTTACAACCAGCTATTCCGGTGCGAACCTGGGGTCTTGATTATTCTTGGTTGACGCACAAGTACTTGGTCTCCTATTTCTATGTCAGCTTCCTTTGCTCCTAGATGAGTGTCTGCTCGGTCTTTCATCTTCCTTTTTTCCTCTTGGTCTCAGGTCCTGACTTGTTGTTCTAATAGGCCTGTGGGACGCTGTGCAACACCTTCTGGTAGCCAGGTTTGCACAGTTCTTTGAAACATAAGGTCGGATGGGCAGACTCCCATGGTGCAGTGGGGAGTGTGTCGGTATATGCAGAGGATTTAGCTTGAGGCCATTGTGGTGTTATTCTGCTGCGTTGGAACCCCATGTACCGTGCAAAGTTTGCGAAGTTCTGGCTGGTGAAGGGTGGGACGTTATCTGACTTAATGATCCTTGGGATCTGTTAAGACGGATTTCTGAACTCTGTCCCGGAGGGGCAGAGGTTCAGAAGGCCAGCCTAGTTTCTTGGAACAGGGTAACCTCTGGACAAGCCAGACCAATCAGGGTAGCGATCGCGGCAGTCAAGACTAGGTCTCAAGAGGGGTGAGGGTGACTGAAAGCCCGCAATGAGCACACAAAGCAAGGACACTTACAAATTACTCCAAGCAGGTGTTATATTAAAAATATATACACATTTATTACAAGGCCTTTGTAACAATGACCGTAGCGAGAAATCACAATAAAACTCAAGTAAACCAACACATACCAAACCAATACAATATATATACAAATACAAACTAGTCTAACGAGTTAGACGCACGAAATGTGTAGAACACCTAGATGGGGAGGAAAACAGGCAGTGCGAATAATAATTAAACCCAGTGCGCCTTCAGAGGCACCTAACTAAAAGGAAGTCCAAGCCCTACGAAGAGTGAAGCCTTGTGCTCAAAAGTACCTGCACACCCTGGTGCCAACGGGCAAAAAGGGGAGTCTCTTCGAGGGAATCAGGTAGTTTAATTTGGTGAACAAATGAAGATGAACAGAGCTCCGCGACTCAAGCGCAGCCTCCACTGTGGGCAGAAGCAGAGCGCGAGTACGGAAAGGCGTGCTGTTAGACACAGCGGGGAAAAGCTATGGGCTCCTGCAGGAGGGCGACCAGTTCCTAGCGATGCTACTCACTGGTCCCCGATGCAAGCAGACCCAGGCTTCTCCGCGTCAGTTTCAGTGCTGGCAGGTTCAGATACGAGCAGGGGACATCTCAGCATCGTGTAGGTTCCGCAGCAGCAGAAGTTGAGTTGAGGATGTCCCAAACGCAGTTAACCCGCACAGTCTGTTACCACAGCGGGGCAACAGAGCGGCCGGGTGTATTTCAGCCCAATGTACACTACTCACTTCAGACCTGGGAATGCCAAGTGTACGAATCTTGTGAGAGTGACAAGGACTCGTAATACAACACAACCTGACGGCGGTTACAGAGCAAGACTCCTGGGTAGGCTGGTCAGTCTGCTGGATGGCCCAGAGACACTTTCAAAGGCTTACGTGCAGGAGATGGTGAAGATGCCGAGAATAGTTGTTCCCACTATTCCAAGGGTCGAAGTACCAGTACAGGCCTTCTCCTTCGATCCGAGGTAGAAAGGGTTTCACAAAGCGACAGCAGTGCAGAGGAGCAGTCCTTCAGCGGGTCACCAGCGATTCCTCGGTTCAGCCTCGTGGTTGCAGGATACTTGGCTCCTGTATTCCTTCGTTCGTGAGAACTCAGGAGATCGACATGGTAGTGGTGTTTCCAGCCCCCTCTTATCCACGGTTCCCTTCGCGCCAAAACAGAGGGGACCCAATGGGAGATCTGCTCAGAAAACACTCACACCATACGTGGACCTATCACGGACCACGGAGGTCCCAGGCATTCATACTACCCTAGACTCTCTGGCGCCCAGGATGTGTATTGGGACCAGACATCCCAGCCCACATCCTGGAGCACGCACAAGACCTGTAGAAGCCTGCGAAAGCATCTGTGTTTCGCGGGAAAGTACATGCCCAAATAAGGAAGGCCCCAGGTCGGTTCGACCTGGGGAAGGTGAAGGGGGCAAGACAGCCAGCGGACAGGACAAAGAGCCTCGTGGTCTGACCATTTTGGAAGCCATGCCACCATTTTGGGCTAAGCGTGAGAAACACGCTTAAACGCCAAAAGGAGCTCAAAAACACAAGAAACGATTGCTGCCACCAGTCCCGTCCGTGATTCACTTGCACCGTTCATTAACAATCCAAAGAGAGTATCTAGGGCCTGTAGAAGACTAGAGACCCAACAGAGCAGTAACTTAGCTTACAGTGCCCTCTTGTGTCATGTTGTGCGAAAGCTGCAACATGATAAAAGAACTACGGAAAACAACGTTCCCCGGTACTGACTGTCTTAAGGGCATGTCAGTTTCCCCGTAAGAATGAAGCGAAAGCCCAGAGGAGTACGGCAGAAGGCTGCACTTCTCTGGCAAAGTCTAGATCCTGGTGAAAACAACAGCAAAAAGTTTAGGGGTTGCCACATGGAAGGAAAATTACCCACAAATAAGAAATCTTTCCTAACACTCGCCCCTCCCAGACTATGGACAGGGGGAACTAATCCACCCCTGGATGAGTCTCTTGTTCAGGTCGGCTAAACATTCTGGACAACCCATCAGCATTGCTATGTTGGACACCTGGCCTATGCTCAATAGTGAAGTCGAAGCCTTGTAGACTTATGGACCACCTAAGGAACTTTGGATTCTCCCCCTTCATGTTCATCAGCCACTTTAAGGGCTTATGGTCAGTTTGAACAGTGAAGTGGGTCCCATAGAGGTAGGGCCTCAGCTTCCGTAGGGCCCACACAACAGAGAAACATTCTTTCTCCACTGTGGACCATCTGAGCTCTCTGACCTTAAGCTGGCGACTAATAAAACCAATAGGGTGTTCCTTACCCTTCTCATCTACTTGGGATAGTAGAGCTCCTATCCCAGTGTCAGAGGCGTCTCCTTGCACAATAAAAGGTCTTTGATAATCAGGGGCCTTGAGGACAGGGGCCTGGCACAAGGATTCTTTTAAGCCGTTGAAGGCCTTCTCACACTCGTCGGTCCAAGTTACCTTCTTGGGTTTCTTCGCAGTGGTGAGGGCAGTCAGAGGGGAAGCTATGGTGCCATAGTCTGCCATGAAGTTGCAGTAATACCCCGTGAGTCCTAAGAAGGCTCTCACTTGGGTCTGTGTAGTTGGGGTAGGCCAGTCTTGTACTGCTTGTACTTTACTGGGAAGAGGCTGTATCCTCCCTCCACCTACTTCATGTCCAAGGTAAACCACCGAGCCTTGTCCAATCTGGCATTTACTAGCCTTTATGGTCAAGTGTGCTTTCTGAAGAGCCTGGAGCACAATCCCGAGGTGTTTCACATGGTCTTCCCAGGTGGCACTGAAAACTGCTATATCGTCCAGATATGCAAGACAGAATTCGTCCAACCCATTCAACACATGATTCACAAACCTCTGAAAAGTGGCAGGTGCATTCTTCAATCCGAACGGCATTACCCTGAATTCGTAAAGGCCGTCTGGAGTAGAAAAGGCTGTCTTCTCCTTGGCATGTTCTGCTAAAGCTATTTGCCAATAGCCAGCAGTGAGGTCAAACGTGCTGAGGTACTTGGAGGCACCCAAAGTATCCACCAGTTCATCTGTTCGAGGCAAGGGGTGTGCATCTGTCTTGGTGACAGCATTCAGAGCCCTGTAATCCACGCAGAACCTCAATTCAGAAGTGCCTGCCTTTGGAACCAAAACCACAGGGCTGGACCAAGGACTACTAGAGGGTTCAATCACCCCAAGGTCTAACATCTTGTTGACCTCGGTCTTAATGTAAGACCGTAATTTGTCTGACATCCTGTATCCCCTACTCTTGGTAGGTACACTGTCTCCTGTGTCTATGTTATGTTTGCACCAAGGTGTCAAACCAGGTGACTGTGAACACAGGGGGGAAAACTGCCTAAGCAAACTTTTGACCTCAGCCTGCTGATCAGAATTCAGGTGAGGGGCCACTCGGACACCCTCAAAGGAGCTATCTGAAGGACCGCTTTGGAACAGGTCGGGGAGAGGTTCAGACTCCTCTTCCTCAACATCTGAAGTCAGTAGCAGTGCTGCGATTTCGACTCTTGGGACGATAGCCTTCAGCCTATTTACGTGGAACACTTTTGGAGCGTGTCCAGGCCTTCCAAGGTCCACTAAATAGTTAAGCTCACCCAGGGGCTCCACCACTGTGTAAGGGCCTGACCATTTGTCCTGTAAAGCTCGAGGCCTTATGGGATTCATGATCAGGACTTGCTGACCAGGTGTAAAGTTGATGAGGGAAGCTTTTTGGTCGTACCAATGTTTCACCAGCGCTTGTCCTGCCTTCAATTTATCACTAGCCAAGCCCATCAGAAGTACCATCCGTTTTCTGAGCCCCAGCACATAATCTACTACGTTGGTAGTAACAGGGGGAGTGAGCATCTCCCATCCCTATTTGACTATGGCTAAGGGTCCCCGTACAGGATGACCGAACAGAAGTTCAAAGGGGCTGAAGCCAGCACCCTCATGTGGTACCTCTCGGTAGGCAAACAGTAAGCATGGTAAAAGAAGATCCCATTTTCTTCTCTGAGGTTCGTCCAGAGCCCCAATCATGCTCTTTAACGTTCTGTTGAAACGTTCCACCAGACCATTGTCTGGGGGTGGTATGCAGAAGAGAACTTGTAGGTGACCCCACATTCTTTCCACATAACCTGCATATACTTTGACATAAAGTTGCTGCCTCTGTCAGACACAACTTCTTTAGGGAAGCCAACCCTAGTAAAGATGCCAAGTAACGCTTTTGTAACTGACTTGGCAGTTACAGTTTTCAATGGGATGGCCTCAGGATATCTGGTAGCATAGTCGACTAGCACCAAGATAAACCTATTGCCTGAGGATGTCTGCGGGTCAAGGGGACCAACGATGTCGATCCCTACCCTTTCGAATGGTATTCCCACAACTGGGAGTGGTATCAATGGAGCTTGGATTGTTGAGCCACTCTTACCAGATAACTGGCAGGAGGCACAACTCCTGCAGTGACTTTCTACTTGCACTCCCATCTTGGGCCAGTAGAAGTGCATGGATATCCTTTGCTTGGTCCTCTTAATACCAAGGTGACCAGCAAGGGGCACTTCATGCGCCAGCTGCAGGAGGAAGGGTCTTACAGCAAGGGGAACCACCAACCTCCTATGGTCTCCTTCTGTAGACTCTGTGGGCTACCTATACAGGAGTCCACCTTCCCAATAAATCTGATGCGTCCCAGGAGGTTCACCCTCAAGCTGGGAGCAGGCCTGTCTCCTTAGGCCTTCCAGAGATGGGCACTCACGTTGGCCTCTACTGAATTCTTCCCTGTCAGGACCACCTTCTACTAACAAGTCTTTTAGTTCCGGATGGTCGTTGGGGTCAAATACTTCAGGCATCGCCACCTCCTCGTCAGGCCCGGGCGATTGACCAACTTCATCCAACGCAGTGGTAGGCGAGTTCGGGGGAATGCTCTCTTTCCCTCGTCTTGACTTGCTTACTCCTTTCGCTTTGGGTTTCCCCTTCGGCTGAGGCGGCGTATTGGTCTTGGCCAATGCTGCCCGTGTTTGAGACCGTGTGCAGGGTCTGTCGGCAGTGTCTCCTACGAGCCCTAAAGCCTGGAGATCATTGCCTAACAAGACCTTTCCTGGGACGTTTCTCTGAATGCTCACTGGAATCCTGACTGCTGTACCCTTTAAAGTAAGATTTACAGGTATTACTGGGAACATGCGAGGTGGGCCGTCAGCCAATTTAGTGGGCATTAGAGTAGCTCTGGCAACTTCCTCTGAGTCTACCAAGGTAGAATCCACTACAGTTTGACTGCACCCACTATCCCTAAGAGCTGGAGTATCCACTCCATTGATCAGCACACTGGTCCTCATTACAACTGAGGTGCTAAGTGCACCAACTTTACCGCCATGGTGTAAACTACGTTTACACCATGGTGGATGGCGGATTTACCGCCCCATTACAAGGTGAGTTGGGCCGTAAATCCCCATTTCCCATTTTCCCTTCCCCATTCCCATTTTTGCCCCATAGGGCATAATGGGAGTGGGGAAGGCGCTAATTACGGCACCGTAAATTACGGTGCCGTAATTAGCACCAAGGTGCCTTAGCACCATGGAACTTAACGCCTGCAAAAAGCAGGCGTTAAGGTGGGAATCAGGCGTTAAGGGTTAACGGTGGCGTTAACCCTTAACGCCTGAGTTGTAATGAGGGCCACTGTCTTTAAAGTAGTGCTTGGTGTTATCTGGAATCCTCGCATAAGCCTCTGCGACTTTATGCTCCCTGGGAACCCAGGGAAACTAAAACTACCTCAGCTTCTATTCCGCTGGGAAATGAGTCTGAGGAGAAGGATGCTCCTGTAATCTCTTCTTCCTCGTAGGAGGAGAAGGCCAGATTAGCGGAGTGGACCCCCAGAGGTTTAACCTTACAGCGGGGATCCCCCTTCACGTGGTCAGTTGCTCCACAAGCAAAACAAGATCCATTGGATCTGTTTACATAGGGAGGCTTATTGTAACCAGAGTTCTGTTTCGGAGGCTGACCTCCACTACCCTGTGAGTTCTCTTGTGTCTTACCCTTATTTTTCTTTTTGTGGCCCTTATGGGAAGAAGATTTAGCAGATTCTCCACCCTCCATATCTTTGGACTTTTTCCCTTCCTCCTGCTTACCAGGATGAGTTTTGTCCTTATGGGACACTCGATGTGACACCCATAAGTCTGCTGCAACGGCCAGCTTCTTAGGATCTATCTCCTTCGAATCGGCCAAATGCTGCTTAAGCTCCGGGGAAGAAGATGCAAAAATATGTTCCAGCATGACAATATTTATCATGCCTTCAAAGGTAGAAACCTTATAACCCTCGACCCAGCCAGTCAAGTTTTTTAAGGATTCGGTTACATAAGATATCCAAGTACCACCTTCTTTTTTCTTATACTCTCGGAGTCGTTTTAAATATTGGGCAGGAGTCTTTCCAAACTTTAAAATGTGAGTTTGCTTTACCATTGCGAAATCCGCTCGCTCAGCCTTCGACATTTCCATAATGGCACTACAGCCAGAATAGGGCAGTCTGCTGAGTAACGAGGCAATCTTATCAGCATTGTCAACTTGTTGAACTTCGCATGCATACTCAAACGTATTCAGCCAGTCCATAATGTCATTCTTTTCCTCATACACACTGAGCAGATCTTTCGGAAACCGTGGATGAGAGGAAGCCCCAGACCCATGTCCAGAACCCTTGGATCCATTTGCAACCTGAAGATTGGCCAGTTCCAACTGGTGATCCCTGTCTTTCTGTTTCTCTGCCTGTTCGATTCTTAGCTTGACCCTATTGAACTCAAGTTCTTCCTGTAGTTTGGCCATATTGAACTCAAGCTCCTTCTGCCTAAACAGCAGCTCTTGCTTCTTGAATTCAAGCATGGCCTTCCCAAATCGACACTGGCAGAGGAAACATTAGACATCTCATCCTCCCTGTCCTCGTGGTCGCGGTGGACCAGTGTAGCGGCAGAACCGTCGATTCTACCAGTGAGAGCAGCCCCACCTCTTTCTGCACTGTCCTTGGAAGTTATAGCGTCAAGCTGCGCTTCTTGCCACGCCACGATTCTTTGGATCATATCCAATTTGGTGCCTTGAGAGGAGACACCTCTCTCTGCACACATCTTTTTCAATGTTTCCGATTTAGAAGCATTTAAAGTTAACAAGGTATTTGTTTCCATACTGTTAGATAGGACTATGGCCTTTTAAAAGTTATACTACGACAATTCACTGCGTGTCCTGGTAGGAATAACTTGAAATGCCTTCGCTTGTGCGCAACACTGGATACCTTCAGTCGTATCCCACCGCTGTACACCAATTTGTTAAGACGGATTTCTGAACTCTGTCCCGGAGGGGCAGAGGTTCAGAAGGCCAGCCTAGTTTCTTGGAACAGGGTAACCTCTGGACAAGCCAGACCAATCAGGGTAGCGATCGCGGCGGTCAAGACTAGATCTCAAGAGGGGTGAGGGTGACTGAAAGCCTGCAATGAGCACACAAAGCAAGGACACTTACAAATTACTCCAAGCAGGTGTTATATTAAAAATATATACACATTTATTACAAGGCCTTTGTAACATTGACCGTAGCGAGAAATCCCGATAATACTCAAGTAAATCAACACATACCAAACCAATACAATATATATACAAATACAAACGAGTCTAACGAGTTAGACGCATGAAATGTGTAGAACACCTAGATGGGGAGGAAAACAGGCAGTGTGAATAATAATTAGACCCAGTCCGCCTTCAGAGGCACCTAACTAAAAGGAAGTCCAAGCCCTACGAAGAGTGGAGCCTTGTGCTCAAAAGTACCTGCACACCCTGGTGCCAATGGGCAAAAAGGGGAGTCTCTTCGAGGGAATCAGGGAGTTTAGTTTGGTGAACAAATGAAGATGAACAGAGCTCTGCGACTCAAGCGCAGCCTTCACTGTGGGCAGAAGCAGAGCGCGAGTACGGAAGGCGTGCTGTTAGACACAGCGGGGAAAAGCTATGGGCTCCTGCAGGAGGGCGACCAGTTCCTAGTGATGCTACTCACCAGTCCCCGATGCAAGCAGACCCAGGCTTCTCCGCGTCAGTTTCAGTGCTGGCAGGTTCAGATACGAGCAGGGGACGTCTCGGCGTCGTGTTGGTTCCGCAGCAGCAGAAGTTGAGTTGAGGATGTCCCAAACGCAGTGAACCCGCACAGTTTGTTACCACAGCAGGGCAACAAAGCGGCCGTGTGTATTTCAGCCCAATGTACACTACTCACTTCAGACCTGGGAATGCCAAGTGTACGAATCGTGTGAGAGTGACAAGGACTCGTAATACAACACAACCTGACGGCGGTTACAGAGCAAGACTGCTGGGTAGGCTGGTCAGTCTGCTGGATGGCCCAGAGACACTTCCGAAGGCTTACGTGCAGGAGATGGTGAAGATGCCGAGAATAGTTGTTCCCACTATTCCAAAGGGTTGAAGTACCAGTACAGGCCTTCTCGTTCGATCAGAGGCAGAATGGTTTCACAGAGCGACAGCAGTGCAGAGGAGCAGTCCTTCAGCGGGTCACCAGCGATTCCTCGGTTCAGCCTCGTGGTTGCAGGATACTTGGCTCCTGTATCCATCGTTCGTGAGAACTCAGGAGATTGACATGGTAGTGGTGTTTCCAGGCTCATCTTATCCAGAGTTCCCTTCGCGCCAAAACGGAGAGGGCCCAATGGGAGATCTGCTCACAAAACACTCACACCATATGTGGACCTATCACGGACCACGGTGGTCCCAGGCATTCAAGACACACTAGACTCTCTGGCACCCAGGATGTGTATTGGGACCAGACATCCCAGCCCACATCCTGGAGGCGCACACAAGGCCTGTAGAAGCCTGCGAAAGCATCTGTGTTTCGTGGGAAAGTACATGCCCAAATAAGGAAGGCCCCGGGCCGGCTCGACCTGGGGAAGGTGAAGGGGGCAAGACAGTACCTCATGTGCAGGGCAGGTGGGCCGGTTCCTTCAGGTGGCCCTTGTGTCGGGAGGCGCGCTGACACACGTTGCCAGTGCCCGACGGCACCCTCTTGGAATGCGCTGTCACGGGCCTTGAGGCGCATGGGCATTCGGCACATGCCGCGGCGGGCCTCGCCTAGTGGTGCGTTTGTGCTGGGTGTGCCTCCCCGACTGGAGCAGTGCCGGCGGCAGTGTGGGTCATGCTTGGAACCCGTTCGTTGCCAATGGGGAGTCCTGAATCACCCAGACCCTAAGGACCGCTTGGGGCTGGGAGCCTCCTTCCAAAGACCACACGTACATGGGCCAGTGCTGGACAAACACATCTTTATTGCACACCAGTGTATTACAAAACTGCCCCTTTCCCGGAAACCCCTCCCTAACCCAACGTCATTTGCCTTTGTCCTCGCCCAAACTTGGGCCTTCTCTTCACAACGATGAGGGAGGGCTACGCACCCTAATGAACAAAATGGCAAAAGTATCCACAGTTTTGCTGCCAATGGCTTTAAACAACACTTTGCATGACACAAGTGGCTAATGTAAAGTGCCTTAATGAAGGAGTGTCGTGGTCATGGCGCTTGAGGGACAATAGGAGTCCTGCTGTGGGATTCGGTTCTCTCAATATACTAGATATGGTATGATATGATATTTTGTGTATAGCGCGCCTATACACAATTGTTTCATGGCGCGAAAAGTAATGAAAAAAACCTAGGCACGTTATAAGATCAGAGCCATTGTTGCCCCACGTGGAGGGGCATAAGGGGAAGAGCAGTAAAAGGTTTTGAGATGATAACCTCTTTTTAACACAATAGAAGCGCATCCATGAGACGGGCCTATTCCTACGGAGGAGGGAGGGGGCTAGGAGGGTCTGGGGGGTGAGGCAGGTGTTTTGCGACCAGGCAGTGGCTGGAGCGCCAGCCACCAGGATCTCTGTCTGATTCGGGCATCTTTGTGTTTCGAAATGAAGCAAGCAATAAAATGAGAGATTGTCCTGACATGTTGCAATCGGGTGGGGGCACCATCGGAGCAGCAGGGCACCTCGTACGCCACTGTCTCCGGGAATCAGGCGGTGCCATCTTTCTCTCTTTGGCATCTGACTGCTCTCAGAATAGCGCCTCATTCACAGTGCCTGCAGACTGTATGTATGACAATATATTTAACAGGAACATTTCGCTGCAGCAGGTAATTTTGGATACTGTGCGTATCATTTTTCAACCCCCCTTATGATCTCTTCTGGAAAAGTAACATTAACACTCCGAAAATATCATAAACCATAGACGAAGGAAACCTGCGCCCCAGCTTTCTTTTATTCCATCTGTGGCAATGAGGGGGGAGGGGAGGGGCCCTCTCCAGAGCTTTGCTGGATATGCTTTTCTCTTCCGGGTCTTCACGGCACCCCAGTGTTCTCCTGGCTCCCCCTCCATGGCCCACCCCTCACTTCTGGACCAATAGGAGGACCTGGGTTATGTCCTCTTCTAGAAGCCTCAGGAAACGCACCCAGTATCAGTCTCACGGCCTGTCTTCACACTTTGAGGGCATGCCAGAGAACAGGCACGTGACCAGCATCATAGACATGGAAAAGACACCAACATCATGCATTGTGTGTCCCAGCTTGTAACTCATTAGTCCAGTGTAACGGAACTTAACACAGCAACACAAACTGTGCAACTTTACAGTGAGCCAAAAAGGCCGAATGGAAAGCTGTCCTGCAAATGTCAGACCAAAATAGGAGGGTTCAACCACTGCCGTGTGGCAAATTCTGAATAAGCCAATACTGGAAATAACATGACATATAAACAATCAATGGGCCTCATTACACGGTATGTGGTAAGGGATTACCGGCACTGGTGCCGGTAATCCTTTACCACCCTATTCCGAGGTCCCTTAGCGGGTCCCTTCCTTAACACCTGGTCTGACCAGGTGTTAAGGACGGGACCCGTTAAGGGACTTCACAGCTAATAACGGTACCGCAAATTGCGTAACCGTTATTAGCTCTATCCTCATTCCCATTGAGCCCTATGGGGGCTCAAATGGGAATGGGGAATGGTTCCCGGAATGGGGATTTACTGGGTCGTCCAAGGTTGGAATGACCCGGTAAGTTCTATTTCCAGAACCCGGAATGCGGTAAGGGGGTAGCCATGGTGCTAATAGCACCATGGCTACCTCCTGCCGCGTAATGAGGCCCAATGTGTTAAAGGGATAGGGCCTCATTACAACCTTGGTGCTAAGTGCACCAACTTTACCACCATGGTGTAAACTACGTTTACACCATGGTGGATGGCGGATTTACCACCCCATTCCAAGGTGAGTGGGGCGGTAAATCCCCATTTCCCATTTTCCCTTCCCCATTCCCATTTTTGCCCCATAGGGCATAATGGGAGTGGGGAAGGCGCTAATTACGCCGCCGTAAATTACGGCGGCGTAATTAGCACCATGGCAGGTTAGCGCCATGGATTTTAACGCCTGCTAAAAGCAGGCGTTAAAATCAGAATCAGGCGTTAAGGGTTAACGGTGGCGTTAACCCTTAACGCCTGAGTTGTAATGAGGCCCATAGTCCAGTAAAAAAAAATATTTTAAAAATAGATAGGCAACATTAAAAAAATAATACTAGCACTTTTTTTTTTTAAACTTCCTATGTAAAATGTTGAGCTATTCAAGCTCAAAATTCGCAAAAGCAAGCACATGGGCGCATCAATTTTGTGAAATGGATGCCCTCCTGTGCTGGCTTTTGCTTTTGCGGCACTAATGAAGGAAAAGCCAGCCAGCTGTAGTAAACAAAAGCTACCGCTGGGTGGCTTTTCCTTCATTGGTGCTGTATGCGGAGGATGGGGACCGGAGACCAGAGCAGGAAAGCTGCAGCTGAATCTCGGTAAGTGCTATTTAATTTTTTTAAAAAATAAGCACTAGCTGTGTTTTTTTTTCTAAGTTTTCTGGGCTGGAGGAGCCTGGAAAACTTAGAAATAAAACCGCAGCTTTAAAAACGTTGTATTTATGTTTGCGGTCGCTTTTGAAGCGACCGCAAACATAAATACAATGTTGTGTTTGAAAACGCTGCGGTTTTTCTTTCCAAGTTTCTCAGGCTCCTCCGGCTCGGAGCAGCCTGAGAAACTCGGAAAGAAAAACCGCAGCGTTTTCAAACACAACCGCGTTGTGTTTCTGCCTGCCTTGGCTTTCACTTTGGGTCTCCGGTGCTCCCAGGGAGCACCGGAGACCCAAAGTGAAAGCCAAGGTAGGCAGAAACACAACACGGTTGTGTTTCTGCCTAATTCTGCTTTCCCATTTTGGGCTCTAGGGCTCCCCACAGGGGGCCGAGAGCCCCAAATGGGAAGGCAGATTTAGGCAGAAACACTGCAGCATTTAGCATTTCCCATTTGGGGCTCTTGGGCCCCCCGTGGGTAGCCCGAGAGCCCCAAATGGGAAATCAGATTTAGTCAGAAACACTGCAGCATTTAGCATTTCCCATTTGGGGCTCTCTGGCCCCCCGTGGGGAGCCCGAGAGCCCCAAATTGGAAATCAGCTGTATCCAGAAACACTGCGGCATGTAAACACAACCGTGTTGTGTTTCTGCCTGCCTTGGCTTTCACTTTGGGTCTCCGGTGCTCAAGCCAAGGCAGGCAGAAACACAACACGGTTGTGTTTGAAAACGCTGTGGTTTTTCTTTTCGAGTTTCTCAGGCTCCTCCAAGCCGGAGGAGCCTGAGAAACTTGGAAAGAAAAACCGCAGCGTTTTCAAACACAACGTTGTATTTATGTTTGCGGTCGCTTCAAAAGCGACCGCAAACATAAATACAACGTTTTTAAAGCTGCAGTTTTATTTCTAAGTTTTCCGGGCTCCTCCAGCCCGGAAAACTTAGAAAAAAAACCGCAGCTAGTGCTTATTTAAAAAAAATAAAATAAATAGCACTTAACGAGATTCAGCTGCAGCTTTCCTGCTCTGGTCTCCGGTCCCCGTTTCACCGCGTACAGCACCAATGAAGGAAAAGCCACCCAGCGGTAGCTTTTGTTTACTACAGCTGGCTGGCTTTTCCTTCATTAGTGCAGCAAAAGCAAAAGCCAGCACAGGCGGGCATCCATTTCACAAAATGGATGCGCCCATGTGCTTGCTTTTGCGAATTTTGAGCTTGAATAGCTCAAAATTTTACATAGGAAGTTCAAAAAAAAAAGTGCTAGTATTATTTTTTTAATGTTGCCTATCTATTTTTAAAATAACATTTTTTACTGGACTATCCCTTTAAGTAATATCTTATTGTGTCATATTACACTCATTTATTTATTTTTTACATTTGTAAAGCGCACTAAGACCGCAGGCATCAAGGCGCTGGTTACAGGATAAGAAATAGTCAGTTGAAGCAGTAGCGGGTGCTGGTGCTTCTATCGTTGCATAGTTTGAGGGTCGTGATCCCCTAGATAAAGAGGTGCATTTTGAAGTGTTTGCGGAAGGTCCAGTGCGACTGTTCAGATCTCAAGGCAAGTGGTAGGTAATTCCAGAATCTAGCTGTGAGGACCGGGAAGCTGGCACCCCATCAACTCTGTCTAGTCTAATTCTGGGTCTGATGAGACGCTGAGCGTAAGAGAAGCATGCCGGTCTTGACATCCCGATTTTTCGAATTTTTGTGAAAGGTATGAAGGGCGGAACTGGAGAGGCATCTGTGGGTGATGGATAGAGTTTTGAAGGTAATGCGTTTATGTATCGGGAGGAGCCTGTGAACGTTTTTTCTGGCAGCTAAGATGTGCCCTCGTCTGGGCAGGTTCAGAGCGGCTCAAAGGGCGTTATTCTGGATAACTTGTAGTTTGTTAATATTTCGGGTGGAGGTACCTGCAGTCCTGGATCCTATAAAAGTTCGGGTCAGGGTGAGGCAGCTGTTGGTATATAGGAAAGGTCTGCTCGTGTTGTTGAGTTTTGTTGTGTGGGCAGCTGAGGATGCAATAGCACGGACCTGTCATGTTATGGCGAGGGTGGCATCTAAGTGAACACCAAGACTCTTCAGTACTGGGGAAAGAGGGATAGTGATGCCATCAATGGTCTATAATGGGTTTAGTTGATTGAGCAGAGCTTGTGACCAACAGTAAGAATTTCTGTTTGGTCATCATTGAGGTACAGTAGATGAGAGGCCGTCCAGGACTGGATAGTCTGGTACAGTGCATGTAGTGTGGCGAGTCCCCGGTGTAGCCTCCTGTAAGGGGAAGTAGAGTTTGGGTATCATCTGCATAGTTTGTGTAGTAGATGCCATGGGTCCAGGAGGTCGAATAGAGGATTAGTGTAAATGTTGTCGAGTGGAGGGGAGACGCAGGAGCTTGGGGTATGCCACAGGTTACAGGTGATGGGGGGCTGATGCGTTTTCCGTAAAGACTCTCATGGTTCTGTTGGCCGGGAAGGATGTGATCCAGTTAGTCGGCAAGAAGTTGGCAGCAGAGGGGAGGTGATGGCAGAGGATTTTGTGGTCTACCAGGTCGAATGCTGCAGAGATATCTAAGAGTAGTAAGAGTGATAGGATGCCTGCATCCTTGAACTTGTCAAGCTGGTGTTTTAGATTAAGCAATGCTGATTTTGTTCCATGGCCAGGGCGGAAGTCTGATTGCTGACTACCGAGGATATGGTTGGACTTGCAGTATTGTTGGATCTGGAGATAGGCTGCACAGTCCAGGATTTTTAAGCGGAATGGTACAGTGGTGATGGGGTGGTAGTTAGGGGAATGTAGGGGTCCAGAGTGGGTTTTTGGAGAAAAGGAAGAACTCAGGCTTCCTTGAGACTTTTGGGGATAAACTAGGTGTTAAAAAAGGCATTGATAACAGCTGTGATAAAGGGTGTAAGAGCACCAGTGTAGCCCTTTATGACTGAGGCAGGGTCTACATCTTCTTTACAGTGGGATGGTTTGAGGCCTTTCAAGATGAGGGTAATGTCTGTTTCAAATACCGGATGAAAGCGAAATTGTGGTAGTTCTTGCCGCGTGACGTAATGCAGGATTTTGATGGTATGTTATGAGTCGAAGTATCTTATTTTAGTTGGATTAGTTTCTGAAGTGTGATTTTGTCCAGGAGTGGTTTGGATGTTGCTGCAACTGGTAGCATCTTTGGTAAGGTTGGTTAGCGAGAGGTGGAGGATTCCAGGTTCCACAGGATGGTGAAGAGCTCATGTGTGTTGGACTTTGCGTTGGAGATTCTAGTGTTGTATGTGGTAGCTTTGGCCTGTAGTATAGCCTGTTTGTATTCTTTTGCTAAGGTGGAGAAGCAAGATTTGTTGGTGTCAGAGGGGGTTTCCTCCATTTTGTTTTCACCTTGCATTTCTTGGAGCGGAGGGCTTGGATGTCAGGGGTGAAACACATGTTTTGCTGTGTGGAAGGTTTGGACTTGCACAGGGCAAGGGAGGCGAGAGTGTCAACTGCGTGAGTGATGGTTTTATTAAATTGGTCAACTAGGGTGGCAGGATTGATGTGTGGTAATGGAGCGAGTTGGAGAGCGCCAAGAAGTGGTAGACTATGGTCATTGGTTAGGTTACAAGAGCTGTGCGCTAGACCAGGAGACCGGGATGGGGCAGAGGGTGTAGGTGGTTTGATGATGGGAATGGCGAAGGAGATAACACGGCAGTCTTTCCAGGCACAGGCAATGTTAGAGAGAATAGAGACATGGCAGTTGTGATCTACTAGCCAATCCAAGATACAGCCTTTGGCATGTGTAGGTGTCACTATGCATTGAGTGAGCCCTAAGGCATTAAGGGAGTTGGCTAAGGACGAAGCATTGGTGTCTCCCTCATTGTTGAATCCTAGGTTTAGTTCACCAAGGAGTATGAGTTTCGATGTGGGCTTCATGTTGGTGAACAGAATATGCAAGAGGTCCTCTTCGAATGATAGGGGCGGGCTCGGGGGCGCTAGATGATGTGCCTGGTGATGGTGGAGGGGTGGCAGAGAGATCATTTAGTGGATAGTAGGTCACAGTTAGGTATAGGGGTAGTACTCATTTCGATGATGGAGAGGGCATCCATGATTGAAGAAAGCACATTGTGTTGTGTCCAAAGGCCAGACAGAAAGAAATGTTCTAATAATTACTAATCCTCACACTAGTTGCTCTTGGTCATCACATTGGTAAGTACAATACACATCAGTGAGAACATGATTTTTCATCTGCCCATTATTCTCTTTTGCCAACAGGTGTTTCAACGTTCGCGGGGTGCTTATGAGTACTCTATAATGTGCTCCATGTATGTTACTATTCTCGCCAGCGCTGTTACATATGTCGGTAACAGAATATTCAAGGTTGACCATCAAGCCCTCCCGCGTCTTCGTCAGGATGATGGGCGTGCTTTTTGAGGCTGGGTAGCGACTCCATTGTTAACTGGTTCTGTGCAATCTTCGTTGGGATTATGTATGGGTTTTACGTGATTTTACCGATCACAATTAGAGTTGTACATTTCATTGCAGTCAAAATACTGAATTATTTTATGTTTTTGTATTGGGGCTGCCCCCAAACACCAGATTTTGCACCCTTCTAAAGCCACCTGAACCCCATCCCGACCCATTTTAACCCCTTAGCACACTACCCTTTATCTTTTCCGTGTTTTTCAGTGTTATTGTCCGCTCTGTAAAGTTTGCGATTAAATGAGTGGACCCCCATGTGGGCGCTTTTAAAGATCTATGGATATAAGAAGTGTAGAAAGCCGGCATTACATCTCGGTATGTGTGAGCTGGCTGCCTGCTTTCAAATGTAACGAGTTTGTTATTATTCTCATCGAGGCTAGTGTTATAAGGGCGAGAACAAGCCCAAATACGGCGGGTGCGTGTGGGACCTGCAAGCTGAACTAGAACAGTAGCAGGGTTTTGCCTGTGTCTGTTCCATCACAATGCCTTCCCTTAAGTGTACATAAGTGGGCTATGTAATACCATTATAATCAGGTCCAGCCTCAGGGCAGGGCCAGTCGGGCGACCGCCCAGGGCGCCATTAGCCCCCTGCCACGCCAGCTCGGTGGGAGTCTTTCAAGGTCGCCCCTAGCTAGAGAGGTGGGAGAAGGCGCGACAGGCACCTTGTTGAAATTAAATGCGCCCCGCTCTCAGCGCCTATTGAGACATTTCTTGCCCTCCCTCCATGACCAGGGGCGTGCAATGGGGTGGGGGGTTCTTTTGCTGCCCGGGGCACTGCGGCCTCTAAAGCTGGCCCTGATTATAATTATATGTGACAGGGTTGTTATAATTTTGCATGGCCCCTTGCTTGTAATTACTGGATAGCATCTTCATTGGAGGCTGGTACTGTGCAATTGTAATGCAGTCTGAAAGATCAATGCTGTGTCATGCTGGACCATTCTGGGGGGAAATATTAAACACAGAGTGAGTTCTGTTTGTCCATCTGAATAGGCTGGTAACTAATTCCAGGAAAACATCCTTACCTATTGTAATGAGTTGTAGTCGCAGGGGTCCTGTGATCTGTTGCTGGAATAGACTCGGGTACTGAAATTCAAATAATACAATAGAATAGTATTCAGAGAAGTGTTCTTCCCATTGTGACCCTCCCTTAGGGAAAAATGTTCTCGTGGGCTCACACACTCCGATGCCCTCCAAAAGCGCTAGGGAATTAAAGCCGCCATTTTCCAAGTGGTGTTTGTATTGAAGAAAACCTATGACATCACTGGTGTGATGTCATTACGTGCAAAGTTATTCATGGCGGACACAGAAAGCAATCGGTCAATGTTGATGGCAAAAAGAACCGTGATTGCCATGTAGTAAACGTCTACCTGCCGGTTCCTGACACACCTACAGTACTACGGAGCCTTTCGAAACGACTTGAAAACCTGGCTCTTCAACTGAACTCTGCCCTATTCCCACCATATCCCCTACGTGTATTCCCCTAAGCACCGAATGTAACTGGTCTGCGACAGCGCCCCGATGCCCTTGAGCTTAGACGCTTTACAAATGTAAACAATAAATAAATACATTCTTAGAGATAAAGCAAAGTGAACCGGGGGGGGGGGGGGGGGGGGGGCTGCTGTTGCAAGCTCTAGGCAGGGTTTAAAGGTGATCAGTGTTCAAATGCTGCTCGAGTAGTGTTGCAACCCTCTGGCCAACGTTTAGAACATTAGCCTCACTCTGATCTCCAGTTCTAAAAGTGCTAAGTGCAAACATGGAGCGGCTAGTACTATAATGTCCATGATTTTCCCTACAGTAAAGATCGGATAAGGCACATCAATGGTGTTCAGTGCTGCTTCTAAACAGTGGGGCGGGGAGATTGCGGCACGCACGCTAAGCGATAGTCCTTTTCGTGCTGCAAATGCAGGGCCCAAATCGTTCCCTAGTTTTCCTCATTGTGTTCCCGTAATATCACAGCTGCAGAGTCACAAAAGGCATCTTGAAGGGATGCCAAGATCTGTTGGGGTCACATCCCCAGTTCCACAGTAAGGGGGGGCGAAGTGGCAATGTATACAATGTGTGAATATACCACACTTTAATATAAATGGTGTTGGTATATTAGTCAATTCCAAGCATGAGTCCTGACAATGGAGACAGGTGGCCTAGGACTGCCACGCTGTAATAAGGAAGAGGACGGTGCTAAGACTGGATTGCCTTTAACTCTGCATGGAATTCAACTCCTCGTGGTCATTGAGTCCTTTCCTGACGGCGTCAGTTACTGCTATCCAGTATATTTCCCCTTGCTTGAGTTGCTTGGTAATGTCGCCCTTTCTTTGTCATGTCTGCATCCTCTCTATAATTGTCCACCCCAGTTCATCCACCAGGTGATGTTTCCCACAAAGTCTTCAGTGATTCTGTTGGATTCTGAACCCGTCCTAATATGCGAGTGGTGCTCAATGAGTCGGGCGGACATTTTGTGTGTCGTGTATCCCATGTATATCATATGACATGGACAAATTAAAGCATATATTCTGCACTCTTAGTATTGCAATTAGAGTGGAACCAGAGTTTCCATTTGATTTTGGTAAAAGTGGAACCTTTTGTGGAAGTGGTGGAGTCACAGTATCAGGATATGCCAGGTCCTGAACTGGTAATCCGGTAGAAGTACTCGAAGTGTAGTCATTGAGTTCTTCCTACCAATGTATCCCTTTGTATTTCTAAGGAAAACTACAAAGGAATCAATTAGCTGAAAGATGGGATTGCTGCATCAGCTGTTGGAGGACACGGACACCGTTAACTGCAGAAAAGGAAAACACCTCATATCAGAAAAAGACCTCCCAAGAACAAGAACTATGCATAACAAGGAACAAGAAATAGTGATAGGAATTGCTACATCAACAAGAAGCAATGAAGGAACATGGATGTGACTTACCACTGTGGGGCACAAGGGAGATGCTACCGAGGAACTCTGCACAACCCAAACTATCCCTTAGACCCGCCGACACAAGGACGCCTATGCGGAAAACCAGCAGTCTCTAGTCCAAGCACAAACCCGATGAAACGAGGACACCTATCGACCTGAGCACCAATAATAACAGTCTCTAGTTCGGGCGCTTTGGAGTTCGGGTAATGCAGGTTCACTCAAGGTAGTGGGGGTATGGTAGTTAGACCTGAGCTCCAGGTGAAATGCCAAGCTGGGGAGGAGTGCAGATATACCTTTGGGTCTGACATATAGCTCTCCCAACGTGTAGACCAACTGTGTATGAAGGGCTGAAGCAGTGGACTGGAAACGTTCCTGGGTCAGCAGCGTGCGGGCAGTGTAAAGGTTTGGCAATCAGAAGACAAGGCAGGTCAATAAATGTTTCGGAGTCAGCAGAGTGCGGGCAGTGCAAGGTTTGGCAATCAGAAGACAAGGCAGGTCAATAAACGTTCCGGAGTCAGCAGCGTGCGGGCAGTGCCAAGGTTTGGCAATCAGAAGACAAGGCAGGTCAATAACCGTTCCGGAGTCAGCAGCGTGCGGGCAGAGCAAAGGTTTGGCAATCAGAAGACAAGGCAGGTCAATAAACGTTCTGGAGTCATTAGCATGCGGGCAGTGCAAAGGTTCGGCAATCAGAAGACAAGGCAGGTCAATAATACAGGCCCTGGTCGGTATCAGGGGAGGCAATGTCAAGCAGGAGAGGGAATGTGCAAAACGGGAACAAGGAATAAGAGCAAGAATACAGGGCAAGCGCTAGCTATGATTCAAACAATCAGAAGCAGCAAGTGTGGCAACCCAGAAGCGTTATAACGGGTAGCCGCAACCTCGCTTGGCTCCTCCTCTCTGAGACGCGATAGTGTTGTGCTTGTGGAGAGGACACCATAGTCGCCATTGTAACATGGCAGTGTGAGTTCCGAAGCGATGAAGGCTGAAGCCAGGTACTGCACGTTGCGGAATGCTCGAATGAGCGATTCCAGGTTGGTTGAGAGAGGAATGGCGCTGTCTCTGGGTATGCAGAGATCGCTGCTGTCTCGGGCTAATCCTGACAGTTCCCCACCTCAAAGAAGACCTCCCCCTCCTGGACCAAAAGTCAGAAATCAACAGAGGGGCGTGGACGTTATTCGCTGGTTCCCACGTCCTGTCCTCAGGTCCGTAACCCTTCCAATCCACTAAGTACAGCCGAACCCCCCTACAGACCTTAGTATCCAGGATGCGGCTCACTTCATATTCATCGGAACCTTGTACGTTAACTGGAGAAGGGCGCAAGGGCAACCTCATGGAAGGAAGACAAGGTTTCAGTAGGGAGACATGAAAGACCGGATGGATGTGCCAATTATCTGGTAGGTCCAAATGTACCGCTACAGGGTTGATAACGGCAGTAACCTGATAAGGCCCAACAAAACATAGTAGAAGGAAACGACGGCCCGGAATCTGTAAATTCCGAGTCGCCAACCAAATCCTGGAACCCACCTTATAAGCGGGTGCCGGAACTCTAAGAACGTCTGCTTGAGCCTTCTGCTGTAACTTGGCCTTCTGTAGTTGAGAGGACACTTTATCCCGAATCTTGGTCAGATCGTGTAAACATACACTGTCAGCAGGGCTGGAGGCCGACGGGATCGGTTGAATGGGAAGAGTGTGTGGATGCCGTCCATACATAGCAAAAAAGGGTGAGGTCCCTGTGGAAGTATGGACTGAGTTGTTGTAAGCGAACTCTGCCATATCTAGCAAGGGCAACCAGGAATCTTGGCATTGCACAGTGAGGCACCGTAGATATTGTTCTAGTGTAGCATTTAATCTCTCAGTTTGACCATCCGTCTGGGCATGGTAAGCAGTGGAAAAACGGTCCTCGATGCACAATGATGTGGTTAGAGCATGCCAAAAACGAGACGTGAATTGGGATCCACGATCCGAAACAATTATGTGGGGAAGACCAAAAAACCTGAAAACATGATACAAGAAAAATGTAGCCAGTGCAGGTGCTGTAGGGAACCCTTTGCAAGGGACAAAAAGGGCTAAATTGGTAAAGTAGTCGACAACGACCCAAATAGTATCATGACCATGGTCACAAGGTAGCTCGACTATGAAGTCCATTGAGATCATGACCCATGGTTCTTCCGGAATCGGCAATGGTTGTAATAAGCCGATGGGTTTCGGTGGGATGTCCTTACACTGAGTGCAAATGGCACATGAGGCTACGAAATCCAGCACGTCTCTGGACATTTGAGGCCACCACGACCAATGTCATAACAAGTCCAAGGTTTTCCTGCCCCCCCCCCGGATGAGCTGAGAATTTTGTGTCATGACACCAATGCATAGCAGTAGTGCGGGTTCCTGAGTCGGGGAGATAAACCATTCCATTATGGTGGGGTATACCATGAAGCAGGGTTAGATTTTTTTCGTGGATGGTTTGAGGATTAGCCTTAGCCCATTTGATTAGGGCAGAACGTAAGGGAGTTTGAATCCCACAGGCACACACTACCTGAGTAGGAAGGAGAACGGTGCGTTCGTCCACAGAAGGCGGGGAGCCGTTATGCATTCTGGAGAGAGCATCAGCTTTGGAGTGCCGAGAGCCGGGTCTGTAAGTCACTTGGAAATGGAACATTGAGAAGAACTCATGCCAACAGGCATGTCTGGTGGTGGTGCACTTTACAACTGTAATGCCAATAGATTACGATGGTCTGTAAACACCTGAACTGGCAACGTAGTCCCTAAGAGGTGGTGACACCATACGAGGAAAGCGTCCCGAATGGCTAAGAGTTATTTTTCTGTAATAGTGTAGTTAGATTCATAGACAGTGAGTTTCCTGGAATGAAACGCCACTGGATGTAGTTCCCCGTTATCCTTACACTCCTGTGAAAGGATAGCACCAACTGCGATATCTGAGGTGTCCGCTTCTACCACAAATGGTAGATCAGGGTTTGGGTGCATCAAAACAGGAGCGGTGGTGAAAGCAGACTTGAGACTTTCAAAGGCCTTCTGGGCAGTGGGATTCCAACAAAACTGGTGTTTCGAAACTGGTTAGGGATGTAAGAGGGGCAACAATGCTAGAAAAAGACTTAATGAAGCGCCGGTAGTAGTTGGCGAAACCAAGGAATGATTGCAATTCTTTAAGGTTAGAAGGTATCGGCCACTCCAACACTGCCTTCACCTTGGTGTCACTTATTTGTATGCCCTCATCTGTGATTATATATCCCAAGAATTCGATGGAAGTAACATGGAACACGCATTTCTCTAGTTTAGTGTACAAATGATTGTCTGGGAGTCGTTGGAGAACAGCAGATACATGTTCGATGTGGGTTTTGTAAGATGGAGAATAAATGAGGATGTCCTCTAGATAGACCACCACATAAGTATTCAAGATATCTCAAAACACATCATTGATGAAATGTGGAAGGTAGAGGGGCATTACATAGCCCGAACGGCATGACGCAATACTCATAAAGACCGTATTTTGTTTTATATTCAGTCTTCCATTCATCCCCTGAACGTATTCTAACAAGATTGTAGGTGCCTCTCAAGTCCAATTTCGTGAATACTTTGGAACTGCCTAACTGATCTAAAAGAACAGAAATCAGGGGTATAGGATATTGGTTCTGAACAGTGATGGCATTCAATTCACGATAATCGATACATGGACGAAGGTCCCCTCCTTTCTTTGGTACAAAGAACATGGGTGACGCCGCCGGGAACCGAGACGGGCGGATAAAACCTGTGCTAAGTGCCTTATCAATGTATTCCTTCAAAATGGCGTCTTCTTTGGTGGTTAGAGAATACACCCTTCCATTCGGTATTTTAGCCCCAGGGACTAAATCAATAGGGCAGTCATAGGGACGATGGGGTGGTAATACTTCGGCTCCTTTAGCATCAAAAACATCTTGATAAGCTGTGTATTCTGGGGGCAAAGACATAGCAACAACAGCACCCACTGCGGGTGCGATGTTTATGATGGCGCGATAGGGGTTCTCAAAAAGGTGTTGATGTATTTGACAATGGTTCCCACAATAGTTAGAGGCAAAAGAAACGTTCCCTGTGTTCCAGTCGATACTCTGATTATGCCTTCTAAGCCAAGGTAAACCCAGAATGAGCCTGAACTGGGGCGCTGTGATAACATCAAAGGTAATTGTTTCAGTATGACCGGTAACCGTAGTCATGGACAATGGTACTGTTTGTTCCATAACCAATCCTGACAAGAGTAAGGTTCCATCCACAGCATTAACGATCTCCGGGTGGCTTTTGACATTGAACATTACACCATTCTCATGAGTGTAAGAAAGATCAATGTAGTTCCCGGTAGCTCCTGAGTCTAGAATCGGCTCCCCGATCCAAGAGGGACCCGACATGGGCTGAAAGGTAGCTTTAAGCATGATTGGGCTGATCAATACGGGGTCCTGAAGTGTGGGACTCAGTAGGGGAACCCCATCTACTACCGAGTCATGGCGTTTCCCGACTTCTTGGGTTTCTTTGGGCACGCTTTTAAGAGATGGTCAGCAGATCCGCAATAGAAGCAGAGATTGTTCAGGCGTCTTCTCTCCCTTTCGCTAGGTGTTAAGGGTCCTTTCACGGCACCGATTTGCATAGGTTCAGGTGCTTTTGACGATGCAAGAGAGGGGCTAACTAATACAGGCATCGTTCCCCTTTTCTCTCCTTTCCTTTCTGCTCGCCAGGCATCAATCTGAAGAAGAAGATTTAGTAATTCAGGGAAGATTGTTGGTACCACCGGAACCGTAGCCAAGGTACCTTTAAGAGTGTTAGACAGACCCTTATAGAACAAAGAGGCCTTCTTGTCCTCAGGCCAACCCGTTTCGACAACCAGTTGGTTGAACATAGCTACATAGGTCAAAAGAGGCGAGCCAATAGTTCCAACTCGGTAGCTTGGGTTCTATAGCGAGTATCGAATACCCGACCCATGTCCTCCAGCAAGGCATCGCAATCGAACAGCAGAGGGCTACCGGCCTCCAATAACGGGTTAGTCCAAGTAGCCGTGGTACCGGCCAAATGGGATAGCACAAAAGCCGCTTTCATAGCCGAATAAGGAAATGCTGTGGGACGACACAGAAAGTGCAGACGGCATTGATTCAAGAAAGTGCGATAGACTTTGGGGTCGCCATGAAACCTCTCAGGGGAGCCAATGGATAGTGCGTGGCCATAACCACCGAGGGATGAATGGCTCCTTGGGGAACAGGTGCGGCTGAACCAGAGACCACCGCAGGAAGAGGTATGGGTGCCGTAAGTGGGGTTCGTGCCTGTAACTCATCAATCCTAGCTTGAGTGGCAGCATGTGCGGCTGTCATGTCGGTCCGCAGTTCAGTCATGAGTTGCATAAGATTGATCAGAGTGTCATTAACATCCATCTTTCGTGTATGTTAGGCTTCTGATTATGTCAGGATATGACAGGTCCTGAACTGCTAATCCGGTAGAAGTACTCGAAGTGTAGTCGTTGAGTTCTTCCTACCAATGTATCCCTTTGTATTTCTAAGGAAAACTACAAAGGAATCAATTAGCCGAAAGTTGGGATTGCTGCATCAACTGTTGGAGGACATGGACACCGTTAACTGCAGAAAAGGAAAACACCTCATATCAGAAAAAGACCTCCCAAGAACAAGAACTATGCATATCAAGGACCAAGAAATTGTGACAGGAATTGCTACATCAACAAGAAGCAATGAAGGAACATGGATGTGACTTACCACTGTGGGGCACAATGGAGATGCTACTGAGGAAATCTGCACAACCCAAACTATCCCTTAGACCCGACGACATGAAGACGCCTATGCGGAAAACCAGCAGTCTCTAGTCCAAGCACTAACCCGACGAAACGAGGATGCGTATCGACCTGAGCGCCAATAATAACAGTCTCTAGTTCGGGCACTTTGGAGTTCGGGTAATGCAGGTTCACTCAAGGTAGTGGGGGTATGGCAGTTAGACCTGAGCTCCAGGTGAAATGCCATGCTGGGGAGGAGTGCAGATATACTTTTGGGTCTGACAGATAGCTCTCTCAACATGTAGACCAACTGTGTATGAAGGGCTGAAGCAGTAGATTGGAAACATTCCTGGGTCAGCAGCGTGCGGGCAGTGTAAAGGTTTGGCAATCAGAAGATAAGGCAGGTCAATAAACGTTCCGGAGTCAGCAGCGTGCGGGCAGTGCGAGGTTTGGCAATCAGAAGACAAGGCAGGTCAATAAACATTCCGGAGTCAGCAGCGTGCGGGCAGTGCCAAGGTTTGGCAATCAGAATACAAGGCAGGTCAATAAACGTTCCGGAGTCAGCAGCGTGCTGGCAGTGCAAAGGTTTGGCAATCAGAAGAGAAGGTAGGTCAATAAAGGGTCCAGAGTCATTAGCGTGCGGGCATTGCAAACGTTCGGCAATCAGAAGACAAGGCAGGTCAATAATGCAGGCCGTGGGCGGTATCATGGGAGGCAATGTCAAGCAGGTGAGGGAATGGGCAAAACGGGAACAAGGAACGAGAGCAAGAATACAGGGCAAGCGCTAGCTATGATTCAAACAATCAGAAACAGCGAGTGTGGCAACCCGGAAGCATTATAACGGGTAGCCGCGACCTCACTTGGCTCCTCCTCTCTGAGACGCGATAGCATTGTGCTTGTGGAGAGGACGCCACAGTCGCCATGGTAACATGGCAGAGTGAGTTCCGAAGCGATGAAGGCTGAAGCGAGGTACTGCACGTTGTGGAACGCTCGAACGAGCAATTCCAGGTTGCTTAAGAGAGGAAAGGCGCTGTCTCGGGGTATGCAGAGATCCCTGCTGTCTCGGGCTAATCCTGACACACAGGTAATACAATGACCAGAAAGTTAGTGTCCCCATATGTGTGGTAGTCCCCAGAGTTCTGTTAATATATGTTCCTGTGGTTCCACGTTTGTGTTCACCAACTTTTGGAGCAAATTCCTTCCTTTCCTGAATGCAAAAAGAGGACTCTTCTCTATTTGGGAATTTTGTTGAACGATGGGCCAATTTTTCTTGATGGAGCGCCTTAGTAGGCTCCTGTGAGAACATTATGTCATGACACGTGATTTGATATTATTGGTCCGCTCTATCTCTGCTGTTGAGAAGACGTTCTCTCTGCGTGTTGTTCCCACTCTTGCGTGTATCCCTTACAACTCTTTTGGGGTATCCCTTCTCCTGTAGTTTGTGCTGTAACCTGCCTGCTTCTGCTGTATAATCAGTCTCAGTCATGCAATTATGTCTGTGTCTGAGGAACTGTCCATAAGGTAGAAATTGTCATTTGTTCTCAGGGTGACAACTGTCCCAGTGTAGCAAAGTGCTCCTTTCAGTGGGCTTGGCAAAGGTTTTAGTTTTTAGTACATTCTGATCACTCCAAATCACTAAGCCTAGGAAACAAATAATCTGTCAATTTGTACCAAGAAGTGAATATAAGGTGTACAAACATTCAACTAATCAACACAATTCGACAGTTCATTAGTCGTGCCTTCCCAGATCATGTAAACATGATCAACACATGTTTTTCCACAAGACTATATGCTGTTTAGATGGATTTTGTAGGCTGTTGACAAAGCTTGTCTTTTAGGAATCCATATATAATTTGGCTATACTGAGGGGAAAGGTCGCCCCCTACTGATTCCTTTAATGTAAAGAAATAATGCAGTTTTAAAAATGAAATAAATTCCTTGTGATAGACAACGTCTGTGAGGTCTATGAGGAATTCTGTCAGTATCTCTCTGATTCAAAAGAAATTCCACAATTTCAATGGCTTCTCTTTGTGGGATGTTCATCTATAGACTTTCTACATCTAGAGTTACCAGGGCCATGTTATAAGGCAGACCCTGAATTAGATTAATGCCATGTATTGTGTCTTTGAGGGGATAATCTGTACAAAAGCTCTCAGAAATAGGTCCACGAAGATGGAAAGAAAAGTGCTCAACGCCTCAGGCCATGAGACCGACACATCTCTAGTGGAACGACCTAGGACCTGTGGGGGCCAAGGCACACCAGCACACACTCAGGCCTTAGAAATGACCAACCTAATCCATATGCTAGGAGAAGAGGTAGGTGGCCGTATCCCTCACTACTCTTCCCAATGGTTACAAAGAGATGTCAACTCTTCCGGCGGGACCTTGTTTTATCTTGATAAAGGATCGTAGCCCCATTAACATCATGTAGATGGCACTCTTCGTCATATGCAGAACCAGTGGCAGGACAAAATACCGGCACCACAACCTCCCCATTGAGGACGAAGGAGAAACCAATCTCCAGGAAGCAGTCTCAAGATGAATACAATGTTAGGCCATAACGTGTAAGGCTCCCTTATCACCTCATGTGGCTCCCTAAACAAAGACTTCAAGGGCAACCACTCCAACCCTACCTCATCCAGTGGCTCTAATGCAGGTTCCTTGTGTGCTCTCGGTGCTAGAAGCAAATGCCACAGAGGTGCCATCCAAAGTCTAGGTTACATATTTAATCTACACAGGCAAACTTATCAGGGCCGATATCTAACAGAAGCTAGTTGTATCACCCTTGCTAATGCGCTAATATTGTCAAAACTAGATTATTGGAATGCCCTATATCTAGGAGCCAGCAAGATATCCTCAACAAATTACAAACACTTCAAAATAATGCCTTGAGAACTGCCCTAAATGTTACCAACAGAGAACAAATCTCTAACCTCAGAAGAAGCCACCACTGGCTGAAGATAAGTGATAGGATCTTATTTGAAACTGTGGGGCTGAGTCATGGAATTTGTGCACTGAAAAATGGGGATTTGTGCGCCATTCTGCCCGCAAATCCCTATTTCTTAAAGAGGGATTTGCGGGCAGAATGGCGCACAAATCCCCGTTTTTCGGCGCACAAATTCCATGAATCCGCCCCTGAATCTCTCACATTCACATGCCTTCATAATGCAGCTCCCCCATACCTCACAGAGAGAATGAACAGGAAAGCCTCGACTCGCCCGTCCAGAGCAGCCAACACCCACTGTCTACAGATACCTAGGTTCAAGTTAACCAAATCTGGAGGAGGCAGTTTCCCAGTGAAAGCTGCACAACACTGGAATGCACTCCCTCTGAGCCTCAGAACTGATCAGTCCCATTTTAGCTTCAGGCGTAACTCCCTAATCTGGCTATGGTCTAATGATACATGACCTCTTGTAGTACCTACTCTTAGGCCTGACCATGAATGTACTTATTCCACTGTACCACCCCTACATGAATCCCTGTGACCTACTGTACCCCTATGCAACCCTGTTTGCACTGTATTGATGCCATGTTGTAACTAAGTCTTAAGTATTCTTATCTGTTGCGCCCCGTTACCTACGGGTTTGGTGCGCATTACCAAATAAACAAACAAACAACAGTCAGTTCATGCACCTGTGGGTACATCTGGAAAGTCGAGGCGTCTCCATGGCCATCTCAATTCTTCAAGAGCAGAGGCCTGTACTTTCAGGGCGGGCACTGAAAGAGCTCTGTGCAAACCATCCAGTTATAATTCAGCACTCTAGGTAGGTGACAGTGTAAGGGATGCAACGCTTTCATCAAAGACCACTGCTGAAAACCATGCCAATAAAACGCCTACATCCGATTGCTAGATGTATGGTGTTGTGGTGCCGTGGGCTTGGATTCACTTAAAGTTCCCAGTGAACACTGTCCTCAGAGACTGGAACTGGCTCAGAAGGAGTACGAAGAAATGACGCTGTATTGGAGGAGACCAGGTGGGGGCTTCACTGGTGGCTGGTGCAGAAGGAATATGAAGAAATGACGCTGCATTGGAGGAGACCAGGTGGGGGCTTCACTGGTGGCTGGTGCAGAAGCATGTGGAGGCGGGTGCATGGATCGATCAGCCATGGCCAATGATCCCGTCTCACTGCCAGCTGCTGGGGCCTGTGTCTTGTGACACCTTTGCAGGCCTGGAGAGCCCCTCCCTTCTTGAGGGACGAGCCTCTGAAAGCAAGTCACAGCAGAACGGGAGTTGATAGAAGAAGTACTTACTTACTTGGGCCTGGCGCTGGACCTTGAGGAACTCCAAAGGGAGAAGTTCAGAGAAGATCCCATGTCACGGACACAGAGTGGAAGGCAACGCGCCAGTGGACAAAGAGTTAAACATACCACAGTTAGTCCTGAGTAAACTGTTATTGCTTTGTCTTTGTAGTTATAAAGCTGGTACAGTAGCTGCCAAAGCGTAGACATGTTTCACACCCACTGGTGCTTTTTCAAGTACGGTTATTTGCAGCTACTGTACCAGCTTTCTAAATACAAAGGCAAAGCAATACCCGTTTCTTAAGACATAGGTTGCAGCAACATTTAAATGTACATAATGAAACTAATACGGAAATAAAATATATTATAATGTTTTGGTCATACCTTGGATATTTGACATCATGTTTCTTACGAGGCTTTTCTAAACCACCATTAGAATTACAAGCGAAGGAATGCTCCCTTAAATCCCCAGCATGCATCATGTTTTCATGGCAGAGAGTCAGTGGTTGCCATAGTGGAGCAAAACATCTTGCCTGAATATTCCTTCAGCACTCTTCTCCGATATTACACATGTAATAATAGTTAATATCTGATTTAAAATTATTCAAAATTAACGCTGAAACACAATCTTTTTTAAAATTCCAACTTGATGTGCTTCCTTAATGACCTGAAATACATTTGTATCACATAGGAATATCTGGGTTTATGCCCTGGGCCTCGCAGGTCATCCCGCGGGAGTAGGACACACATGCCTGTATGTTGGATTAGCAATTCCTCTTAAAATGCATACAGAGGCATGACCACATCATTATTACAAACATTCTATATCAGTATTCAAAATACATTCTTTTTCTTTAATCACTTTATTTAAAATGTTAACAACAAACAACAATACAGCAATCTCCAGTACACCGTATCATGTTCAAATTGCAATGTCTATAAGAACCTCAGAATTAAACAAAATAATACAGAACACACGAGCATCAATAATATTAAAAGGTCCCCGACACACAACCAATAAGACAAAACAACAAGAAACAAAGACACACAACCCATGTCAGGGATTAACCAGCAAGGACTGGAACCCAACCCTCAGCCATATAGGTCATTAAAAGGTCCCCAAACTTCAATGAATACATTTCAAATATGTTGCACATTGATGGGAGCGTAGGCTATCCTTGGTGGAAGTAAGCTTTGTGAAACGAGACCACTATCATTCCTAAATTCAATATGGGTGAGAGTGAAAGCAGCACAGCTGTGACCATGTTCTGGCGTGATACAATCCATCATTCATGTCTGCATCCTTGTGTAGGACAGAGCCATTTCACCACCGCCTCAGACTTGTGCATGGATTCAGAAATGCCAATGCATGAACAGGAAAACACGTATGCCCTTGCCCCTGCTAAGCACGCTTGGGCATGTTTTAGCCAATGGAATGCTTGCTTTCTTAGCTCCAATTATGTCGCCCTCCCTTGATCCTTCTTCACGTGTTAAACACCAATCGCTCTAATTCTGCTCTGATCATCTTTTCGATGCTTGTCTCGTGGGCACCGCAATCCTGAGTTCCTTCTGCAGTGTAAATACTGTCTTGAATGCAGCACTTTCACGGTTATATCACGCTGTCACACAGGTAATAGTACAGGTGCATTTAACGGCATACATATTGCATGGACTCCTAATGTATGGACTGTCACATCATGAACTGCCTTGGTGCAGACAGCTTACATTATTTTGTTTCATGTAGCACACATGTGAACACTGAATGGATGCAACATTTGAAAAATCCAACTAGTTTGGGCAGTAGCCAAACATCTTGTGTTGTTTCGAGTTTGGAAGATGACTGGGCTAAGGGATAATTTTCCGGATTCATACTTTAAGCAACAGTAGACTCTTAATTTCTCCCACATGGTCCTGAAAGTCTGGATGTAGATTTAGGATGTGGCAATGAGAATTTAAAGCCTTGCTTACCAGTTGGCTGTTTCCATTACACTCCCTGATGGATCACAACTTCTTTTCATGGATGGCAACAGATCCGATTGTTTTCCAAACAGAGGGAAAAGGAGGGTGCAGAGCAATTATACAGTTTAACAGAGCGCTTGCAGGACTACTTCTTCGCCTGCCAATTTTAATAGCCAGCCGTTAATCTAAGAATGTCCACTTCACATCAGACAACCTTTGATGTACCATCATAACTGCCACAACCTTTGCAAATACATTTGTTGGTAATGTCCCACACCGAGGCAAGGACCGACAAGGACCACTTTGCCACGAACGTATCTTCCTGAAGACCCCAGCTGTATGTTTTCAAGCCATATATATATATATATATATATATATATATATATATATATATATATATATATATATATATATATATATATATATATATATATATATATATATATATATATATATATATATATTTATATTCAGTATATATACCTACTAAGAGATACTTACATTTGTATATTTGCTTTGTTTTAGGCATCTAAAATACTTTCACCAACTAGGCACACTCCAAATTGACATGTTCTACAAAAGTTGGAATGTACGCGCACAAGCACGCGCACACCGAGGCAAGGACCGAGTCGTGTGCTCGTGTGGCTTGCCAATAGTCCTTGTCTCGTGAAGACACTAACTTTTGTGTAGCATTGCACATAATCATTTTTGTATCTTATTTTAAGTACTGACGGTCCAATCCACATGTTGACACGTCTCTATTCTCTGAAAACTGGTATGCCAGTGCATTAAAAGACACACCATAACATGGCCGCAACATCGGTTGAACGAGGGCTTGCCAGAAGCACGTCACACAAAGTAATTGTCCTTACCCCAATTGCTCATAACTGTCCCCAGATTCCCAATGGCGACATTCGTGATTTTTTTCCTGATAATGTGTGTCGGACCCCGCTTAACAATGCAAAAGTGGTGCACACTGTTGATGAAAGTACATCGGACTTAAAAACAACTAGTCTGCCTGGCACATTATGCTGTTCATGTTCATGCACGCCTCCGCAACTGCCATCTATAGACGAGACGTTGCTAGGAACAGCTCTAGTACCTCCCTGTGTGCCTCCATCTGAAGTTCCTATTCCGGGGGTAGTGGATGAGAGCCCCAATACGAGTTTTATTATTCCAGATATATGAACCCATGCTAGTGTGTGCGATCTGTCCACTAATCGGGAGATTGCATCTGCCTCCACCCCGGGCATTAATTGTTCAAGAGCCTCTACTGCACTCTCAATCTCCTATGTACTGCACTCTCCATCTCCTATGTACTGCACTCTCCATCTCCTATGTACTGCACTCTCCATCTCCTATGTACTGCACTCTCCATCTCCTATGTACAGCACTCTCAATCTCCTATGTACAGCCTACGCCGCGCAAGCGAATTAATGTCACAGGCTCTGACAGAAGGTCCCCTGCAGCCTACAATGCTTGAAATGACTTTAGCGGCCGTGAACTTGAGCATAACGAGTTTATTCAAACTATGTGAGTCCCTGGACTCTAGGATCACATTGCAGACAAAACAGATTGAGAAGATCCTTGACTGGATCGCTGAAGGAATGAAAGCTAAAAAAAAGGGACTCTAACAGCCAGTGTCATCACCACAAATCCAATCCAGACTCGGACCCGTGACCCCGATGGCGATGCCCCTGGCCGTCCCTTTGGTTGAACATGTGATTCGACCAGCTAGTGACTTACACATCGATGGGGGAGGGATGGGAGAGGCGCAGATTCCTGGGTGAGTATAGAGCAGGACACTAAAGATAACATGAGAACTCCTCCCATACAGGAACACTGTGCACAGATAGCAACTGCCAATCCCTTGCATTCTTTCAATCCCAAAAATAAGCAGATTGGTGAACAAAAACAAATAAAAAATAAAAATCAGTCCGTGACTATTAGATCTAAGAAGCTTACTAGTAAGCCAAGAAAAACCATTAAATTCAAATTAGATTAGGAAGTAAGAAACTCGAATCAAGTAAAGAAAATCACACCCTGGAATAAACAGACGAACAATAATCAGTCTCTAACGCACAGCCCCTTGAATGAACTTATTGCTGCAATTGAGGAGAACTGCGAAATAACCGCCATTCAAGCCACAAGTAAGCAACACCATTAGGAAACGCCGAAAGCGGATGGCCACACACAGACAAGATTAGACAAAGACGCGCATCAGGGTCATAGATGCAGTGAGACTCCACAAGCAGCCAAAGATGCCCTACTCAGTAACAGCACACTGAACTGCCAACGCTGTCCTGCCAGCGCAAAATGCGAAGTACTTCCTGTGTGCTAACGGAAGTACTTCCTGTGTGCTGAACAGAAGTACTTCCTGTGTGCTAACGGAAGTACTTCCTGTGTGCTGAACGGAAGTACTTCCTGTGTGCTGAACGGAAGTACTTCCTGTGTGCTGAACGGAAGTACTTCCTGCGTGCTGAACGGAAGTACTTCCTGCGTGCTGAACGGAAGTACTTCCTGCGTGCTGAAACAATCATAACATGAAAGCATGCATCCTGCAAGTTCAAGGAGACCGTCAATCTACCACCCACAGGAGAGGTCCCAGGGTTTGTGCTAGTGTCATCTTTTTGAATGTTTTATTTCTCGTCTATCTGATGAGAGGCCTTGGGCCTGAAGTTCTGCTTGCACAGATCATTTCTAGAGACGTCTTGTAATGCTCGTTTTTTAGGGCCATTTATTTTACTTCCAGCAACTAGGATTCTTGTTCCTGCATTTGGGGAGTGCAGGGTAAAGGAAAACTCAAAAGGATGTGACAGTAACCTTTTTAAAATCTCTGGGATAAATTGGTCCTTGGTGTCAGTCCTCAGCACTGGAGGAAATCCCCCAGCGTGCACCGTGCATTTGTTATATCGGGTCTGCAAGCTTTGGCTCTCCAGATGTTTTGGACTTCAACTCCTATGGTCCCTCATTATCGGCTATGCTGGCTTAGGCTTTTGGGAGTTGTAGCCCAAAAAACACCTAGACCCAGACCCTGGGTTAGATACTCTCAGGAAACATCCAAGATCCCACGGTGGGACTGCATACCCGCTGAGCGATGCAGTTTGAAAGGCCACTTTCTTCTGACCACTGGCCCTCGAAAAGCTTTCCCGGAAAAGCTGCCTGTACCCCTAATTGTGTGGGGTAGGACACATCTCTCTGTGCTGCTGAACCATACAAAACAAAAATAATATCGTACAGGGTTGAAGCTCTGTTTAGAAATGAGGTAATCCTCTGATACGTCCTCTTCATTTTGAGGGGAGTTTTGTGGAATTTACCATTCTTCCTGTTCATCGAGCGGTTTCTCCTGATAAGAATCACACAAATGGTGTCTTACCATGCGTTGGGGGTCTCCATATTTTCCCTGTAGGGTTGTCGACAGGCCGGTGTGCATTTATGTTTGCTCTGATGGTAACTCCATGGACAAGTTGTCCATCGACGGCTTTTGAGCTGTGGACAAGGACTTGGTACGTTTCTATTTCATCTACTAAATGGATGAGTGGTCTGTATATCTTTCAAAGGGTTGGGGCCTTCTTGTGATTCATCAGCAGGGCTGCTTGCCAGTGAATTTGAGTGCATTGATCTGGTTGACATGGTTGAAGAAGGTCTCCTTGGTGGTAGTGAAGGTACCACGGGGACCACAGTCTGAACTTTCTTTGGCATGTGAGGCTGTCGTGGCTTTTCGTCCTACTGGCATCACTACTGCCTTTTATGAAACTCTGACAAGATGTTCCACTGAGACTGCATCAAACTTGGCTGAAAAGGGTCATCTAAGTCATCAGCAGCCTTTGTCTGTATTGGCCAATCTGGACTGTCCAGCTTTAATTCTACTGGAGGTAGGCCATGCTCATGCTCTGAGAAGTCAGATTCTTCCTCTAAGATGACCTCCAGTATATCTCTCATCTCTTCCATGCGTGATAGCCTAACGACACTCAACCCCCTGGACAAGAGATCCATCGACGGCTTGGTACAAGATATTTTTTCCATGGGAGATTATCCTTATAGGGTAATCGACAAGCCGTAGACATTTATGTTTGTTCGACAATAACTCCAAGTATGAGTGGTCCTTAGATGGCTCCTGTGCTCTGTTCAGGGACTTGAACCTCGTGGACAGTGACTCCGTTGATGGCCGATTCATCGTAGAATCCAGCGATAGTCGAATTGTGGACAATGCTCCCACATCCGTGGTTGACTTTGTAGCAGATGGACGAATGCTTGCCCATGGACGTCTAGTCCACTTACAAAGGCGTTGTGGACAGTTTTGTAGTCGACCATCTGTTAGGGTATGGCCCCAAGGACGATGGAGAGGATTTCACAGCCGATTAGCAAGGTTTTTCTCTCCTGGACCTATGGTGGTGGTCTTCCTTGGGGTGCTTGATCTTGGCAACAAAAGATGAAGTACTCTCTACTGAGGAAGCTCTCCTTTTGTGAGAAGTGTGCGTCTCAAGATGCCGGGAGTGTGAAGAGGAAGGGGCTGTTCTGCTGGATCCCTCTCCTGAGGAGAATCCTTGTTCTATTTGAGTAACAATAGCCACTGTCTATGCCTGTCCTGAAAAGTCTTCTGGTCTAAGGCCTGACAGCTAGTACAGGCCTCAGTCTTGTGAAGATGCAAGCCATAAATACACTCCTTCTAGGGATTGCTTTTTCGTCCCGCAAGTGTGACAGTCCATTAAAAGAAACGTCTTCAATGTGCAGGTCTCCTGTGACATAACTTCCTCAGACATGGGGAAGATGTCCATTGTGTGGCTGAGCAGAAGCCAAAGCTGCCATATTGTGCAGAAATTAGAGCTGAATCGATTGTTAGCAAAATGGCACCAAAAAAGCAATCATTCTAAGCAGATATGATTGGAAAGGCTCAGAGCTCAGTAGGATTCCATGTCACAAGACGTGTAGTGAGGAATCTGAAAATGGATTCACTGGGTGGAGCTAATGTTCTCTCCACCTCATTGGATTAGGCAAAAAGGGCCGCAAATTAGATGGAGGACTGAGATGTGGTATCATTAGAAAGTCTATAGCTGGTGATGACGGTGATCCGAGCTCTCTGGGCAACCGAACATTAGCAGCCAAAGGATACAAAGGAGGCAGGGGCCTGTACTACAGTACTCGGAACAAAGGCAGGGAAAGATCCGAGCCACGCCCTTGAGTGATAGAATAAATACGCATACATGAGGAGCTCTGTGATAGTCCCCTGGAGGAGCCAGATACAGGGGCAGATGGTGTACTATCAAGATACAGTGGGGCAATAGCCAGGCTGGCTAGTGAGTATGGTAACGGGACAGTAAGGGTATTGTGGTGAGTTAGAAGAAGGACACAAGGTCTCTGAGGACATGAGGACTCTTATCTATGAAAGTAAACGTAAAAGGCCTGACTTTCCACACACTATGGGAGAGCACTACCTGTCTTACTAACTAAGGTGCTTGTTTGTCGTTCATGAATGTCAAAAGACCACTGTCCAAAACAACCCCAAACTGATCCCAACACTAGGAGAAACTAACATAATGTAGGAGAATGACTCCCTTCTCCTGATGGTACTGCTAATACCAGACTTTAGAAGGGTATTGGTAAATAGTCTCTTGTAACTTCTTGCATCAACCTCTTCAATTCCACATGTCGGATGCTGAACCTTCTCTCTGAGGCTTGGATCGCTTGTGGCTTACCCTTAGCCGATTTGCGGTTGGATATTAGGCTTATGTGTTTCGGATCAGGACCAAAGCTTTCGTTCTCTTCAGTATTATATTGTTTTTGTGCAGGAAGACTCTTTATCCTTTTCCCAGGGTATGTTCTCACCCTGATTCTCTCTTCTTTATTAATCCAGCTTCTCTTCAGATTTGTGCCTGAATCCGTACCCTTTGTGTTTATTTGATCTACAAGGTAACTCTCCTTTAATTCTTCCAGTACGAGTCGTGTATGATAGAGCTTTTCTTTCACTTCACCGTCTTTATCTT